>NW_027142707.1:80000-90000 GCF_026170545.1 Melanerpes formicivorus
TCCAGTGCTGGGAACTCTCTCTGCCCCTTACCGGGCTCTCTCTCGCCGTGCCTGGACGGGCTTGCTTTCCATTCTTGGTGGGACCGACGCCGGCACCACGTCTCCCCGGCTTTCTCTGCCCCCGTGCCCCACCGGGCAAACTTCGCTTTGGGGGTTCCACACTTCGGCAGTGGCCGGCGCCAGCCACTCGTCAACTTTTTTTCTTTTCCCCTCTTTCGTTGCCGAGCCCGGGCTGGGCTCCGGCTCACGGACGAGCGAAACCCATCCAACACCGCTGAGGGTGCGCCAGCGGCCGCTCCAAACCGCCGCGCCTTTGCTCGGCCCCGCGGGTCCCCTCTCTGACCCGGGGGAAAGCCACCGAGAAGCCAGACGGACCCCTGCCCAGCCGCCTGGCGGGTGGCTTGGAGCAGCCGCTCGGCAGCGCTGCCCTGGGAGTGCTCGGCGTCATTCGTTCCCTCATATACGGAACTGGAGGGCCGTCAGCTCCGCGAGCGCACAACCAGCCGACCTCCGCCCAGCGGCAGGTCGCAGAAATCACGCCGGCTTGTACGATGACGTAGGCGGAGGCAGAGCGCAACAGCGACCCCTTGGCGACAAGCGCGAGCTCCGCGGAGAGCACGTCTACTCGCCGAGGGAGAGCACGTCTACTCGCCGAGGGAGAGCACGTCTACTCGCCCAGGGAGAGCACGTCTACTCGCCGAGGGAGAGCACGTCTACTCGCCCAGGGAGAGCACGTCTACTCGCCGAGGGAGAGCACGTCTACTCGCCGAGGGAGAGCACGTCTACTCGCCCAGGGAGAGCACGTCTACTCGCCGAGGGAGAGCACGTCTACTCGCCCAGGGAGAGCACGTCTACTCGCCCAGGGAGAGCACGTCTACTCGCCCAGGGAGAGCACGTCTACTCGCCCAGGGAGAGCACGTCTACTCGCCCAGGGAGAGCACGTCTACTCGCCCAGGGAGAGCACGTCTACTCGCCCAGGGAGAGCACGTCTACTCGCCCAGGGAGAGCACGTCTACTCGCCCAGGGAGAGCACGTCTACTCGCCCAGGGAGAGCACGTCTACTCGCCGAGGGAGAGCACGTCTACTCGCCGAGGGAGAGCACGTCTACTCGCCGAGGGAGAGCACGTCTACTCGCCGAGGGAGAGCACGTCTACCTCCCGGCTGAGGGAGAGCACGGGGGGGGGGGGACAAAGACAGGCGGCAGCAGCTTCGGTGAACGTCACCCGGGAGGCGACCGGGGGTGTCCCGGGGCTGTCCCGGGAAGCCGGCGTCCGGCACAGGGAACCGTCAGCTGCCGGACCGGGGCGAATCCCCGCGGCCACGGCAGGGGTGGGGGCTCGAAGACAGCCGGCAGCCGCTTCGGTGAACGTCACCCGGGAGGAGACTGGGGCCCTCCCGGGACCGTCCCGGGAAGACGACGTTCGGCACGAGATCCCGGCCGCGGCCGGACCGGCTCGAAGCCTCGCGGTCCCGGCAGCAGCCGGAGCCGCTCGCCGCCTCGGGCTCCCGGCCCCCTACAGATCCGGCGACTCGTTCGCGGGCGGCGGGGGGAGGCAGTGGAGGGGGTGCGGGGAGAAGCGGCAGCGGAGGCGGAGGGGGGGGGGGCTCGAAGACAGCCGGCAGCCGCTTCGGTGAACGTCACCCAGGAGGCGATCGGGGCCGTCTCGGGGCCGTCCCGGGATGCCGGCTTCCGGCACGGGGTCCCGGCCGCGGCCGGACCGGCTCGTATCCCCGCGGCTCCGGTAGGGGGGGGGGGGGGCTCGAAGACAGCCGGCAGTCGCCTCGGTGAACGTCACCCGGCCGGCGACCGCGGCCGTTCCGGGGCCGTCCCGGGAAGCCTGCGACAGGCACGGGGTCCCAGCCGCGGCCGGACCGACTCGAAGCCCCGCGGCCCCGGCACGGGGGAGGCCCAAAGACTGGCGGCAGCCGCTTCGCTGAACGTCACCCGGCCGGCGACCGGGGCCGTCCCGGGGCCGTCCCGGGATGCCGGCTTCCGGCACGGGGTCCCGGCCGCGGCCGGAGCGGCTCGAATCCCCGCGGTCCCGGCAGCAGCCGGAGCCGCTCGCCGTTCGGGCTCCCGGCACCCTACGGATCCGCCGACTCGTTCGCCGGCGGCGGGGGGAGGCAGTGGAGGGGGTGCGGGCAGAAGCGGCAGCGGAGGCGGAGGGGGGGGGGGCTCGAAGACAGCCGGCAGCCGCTTCGGTGAACGTCACCCGGCCGGCGACCGGGGCCGTCCCGGGGCCGTCCCGGGATGCCGGCTTCCGGCACGGGGTCCCGGCCGCGGCCGGAGCGGCTCGAAGCCCCGCGGTCCCGGCAGCAGCCGGAGCCGCTCGCCGTTCGGGCTCCCGGCACCCTACGGATCCGGCGACTCGTTCGCCGGCGGCGGGGGGAGGCAGTGGAGGGGGTGCGGGCAGAAGCGGCAGCGGAGGCGGAGGGGGGGGGGCTCGAAGACAGCCGGCAGCCGCTTCGGTGAACGTCACCCAGGAGGCGATCGGGGCCGTCCCGGGGCCGTCCGGGGATGCCGGCTTCCGGCACGGGGTCCCGGCCGCGGCCGGACCGGCTCGAAGCCCCGCGGTCCCGGCAGCAGCCGGAGCCGCTCGCCGTTCGGGCTCCCGGCACCCTACGGATCCGGCGACTCGTTCGCCGGCGGCGGGGGGAGGCAGTGGAGGGGGTGCGGGCAGAAGCGGCAGCGGAGGCGGAGGCGGGGGGGGCTCGAAGACAGCCGGCAGCCGCTTCGGTGAACGTCACCCAGGAGGCGATCGGGGCCGTCCCGGGGCCGTCCGGGGATGCCGGCTTCCGGCACGGGGGTCCCGGCCGCGGCCGGACCGGCTCGAAGCCCCGCGGTCCCGGCAGCAGCCGGAGCCGCTCGCCGTTCGGGCTCCCGGCACCCTACGGATCCGGCGACTCGTTCGCCGGCGGCGGGGGGAGGCAGTGGAGGGGGTGCGGGCAGAAGCGGCAGCGGAGGCGGAGGCGGGGGGGGCTCGAAGACAGCCGGCAGCCGCTTCGGTGAACGTCACCCAGGAGGCGATCGGGGCCGTCCCGGGGCCGTCCCGGGATGCCGGCTTCCGGCACGGGGTCCCGGCCGCGGCCGGAGCGGCTCGAATCCCCGCGGTCCCGGCAGCAGCCGGAGCCGCTCGCCGTTCGGGCTCCCGGCACCCTACGGATCCGGCGACTCGTTCGCGGGCGGGGGGGGGAGGCAGTGAAGGAGGTGCGGGCAGAAGCGGCAGCGGAGGCGGAGGGGGGGGGGGGTGCTCGGAGACAGCCGTCAGCCGCTTCGGTGAACGTCACCCGGGAGGCGACCGGGACCGGCCCGGGAAGCCATCGTCCGGCCCCGGATCCCGGCCGCGGCCGGACCGGCTCGAATCCCCGCGGCCCCGGCACGGGGGAGGCCCAAAGACTGGCGGCAGCCGCTTCGGTGAACGTCACCCGGCCGGCGACCGCGGCCGTTCCGGGGCCGTCCCGGGAAGCCTGCGACAGGCACGGGGTCCCGGCCTCGGCCGGACCCGCACTGGGTGCCGCCGCCTCGGGCTCTCGGGACGGTATGGATCCGCCGACTCGTTCGCCGGCAGCGGGGGGAGGCAGTGGAGGCGGTGCGGGGAGAAGCGGCAGCGGAGGCGGAGGGGGGGGGGGGCTCGAAGACAGCCGGCAGCCGCTTCGGTGAACGTCACCCAGGAGGCGATCGGGGCCGTCCCGGGGCCGTCCCGGGATGCCGGCTTCCGGCACGGGGTCCCGGCCGCGGCCGGACCGGCTCGTATCCCCGCGGCTCCGGCAGGGGGGGGGGGGGCTCGAAGACAGCCGGCAGTCGCCTCGGTGAACGTCACCCGGCCGGCGACCGCGGCCGTTCCGGGGCCGTCCCGGGAAGCCTGCGACAGGCACGGGGTCCCAGCCGCGGCCGGACCGACTCGAAGCCCCGCGGCCCCGGCACGGGGGAGGCCCAAAGACTGGCGGCAGCCGCTTCGGTGAACGTCACCCGGCCGGCGACCGGGGCCGTCCCGGGGCCGTCCCGGGATGCCGGCATCCGGCACGGGGTCCCGGCCGCGGCCGGAGCGGCTCGAATCCCCGCGGTCCCGGCAGCAGCCGGAGCCGCTCGCCGTTCGGGCTCCCGGCACCCTACGGATCCGGCGACTCGTTCGCCGGCGGCGGGGGGAGGCAGTGGAGGGGGTGCGGGCAGAAGCGGCAGCGGAGGCGGAGGGGGGGGGGGCTCGAAGACAGCCGGCAGCCGCTTCGGTGAACGTCACCCGGCCGGCGACCGGGGCCGTCCCGGGGCTGTCCGGGGATGCCGGCTTCCGGCACGGGGTCCCGGCCGCGGCCGGAGCGGCTCGAATCCCCGCGGTCCCGGCAGCAGCCGGAGCCGCTCGCCGTTCGGGCTCCCGGCACCCTACAGATCCGGCGACTCGTTCGCCGGCGGCGGGGGGAGGCAGTGGAGGGGGTGCGGGGAGAAGCGGCAGCGGAGGCGGAGGGGGGGGGGGGGCTCGAAGACAGCCGGCAGCCGCTTCGGTGAACGTCACCCGGGAGGCGACCGGGACCGGCCCGGGAAGCCATCGTCCGGCCCGGGATCCCGGCCGCGGCCGGACCGGCTCGAATCCCCGCGGCCCCGGCACGGGGGAGGCCCAAAGACTGGCGGCAGCCGCTTCGCTGAACGTCACCCGGCCGGCGACCGGGGCCGTCCCGGGGCCGTCCCGGGATGCCGGCTTCCGGCACGGGGTCCCGGCCGCGGCCGGAGCGGCTCGAATCCCCGCGGTCCCGGCAGCAGCCGGAGCCGCTCGCCGTTCGGGCTCCCGGCACCCTACGGATCCGGCGACTCGTTCGCCGGCGGCGGGGGGAGGCAGTGGAGGGGGTGCGGGCAGAAGCGGCCGCGGAGGCGGGGGGGGGGGGGGGGGCTCGAAGACAGCCGTCAGCCGCTTCGGTGAACGTCACCCGGGAGGCGACCGGGACCGGCCCGGGAAGCCATCGTCCGGCCCCGGATCCCGGCCGCGGCCGGACCGGCTCGAAGCCCCGCGGCCCCGGCACGGGGGAGGCCCAAAGACTGGCGGCAGCCGCTTCGCTGAACGTCACCCGGCCGGCGACCGGGGCCGTCCCGGGGCCGTCCCGGGATGCCGGCTTCCGGCACGGGGTCCCGGCCGCGGCCGGAGCGGCTCGAATCCCCGCGGTCCCGGCAGCAGCCGGAGCCGCTCGCCGTTCGGGCTCCCGGCACCCTACGGATCCGGCGACTCGTTCGCCGGCGGCGGGGGGAGGCAGTGGAGGCGGTGCGGGGAGAAGCGGCAGCGGAGGCGGAGGGGGGGCGGGGGGGACGATAGTGGCGGGGGGCGGGGGGTGCTCGAAGGCAGCCGGCAGCCAGTTCGGTGAACATTCGCCGGGGCGGGGGGGCGACCTGTCCGTGCCCGGGGCAGCCCCGGGAAGCCGGCAGCCAGCACGGGGGTCCCGGCAGCACCTGTTCCCTGCCCTGGGACTTGCCGTGCCCGGCGGCCGGTTGCCGGGTGGGGGGAGCGATGAGAGGCGGGGCGCAGCGGCCGGGGCAGCGCCGGGCCGCAGCGGGGGGCTGGGCGGGTGGGGTAGGCGTCGAGCGGCAAGCCCTCGGCTGCAGCGAATGTTCGGCGGTGCGGGGCGGGGGGGGACGGGACGACACGTTGGGGGCGCCGAGTCCGAGCCACCCCCGGCCCCAGGGGCGGCCGGAGGGGGAGGCCGGTGCCTGGCCCTGGGAGCTGCTGGGCGCCGGATGGCCGAGGGTGCGTCAGAAGCCGCCCGAGCGGTCGAGCAGGTCCTCCAGAAAGGCCTAGGGTGGCTTCGAGGGCCCCGGGAGCAGTCGAGGGAGGCCTCCAGGCAGGTCTGGAGTGGATGGGAGGCCTTCCAAAGCAGACAAGGGAGGCTGCCAGCGGGGCCTAGGCTGGCACTGCAGCCTGTAAATGGTTGGGGGGGGGGCCTCTGGTGCGGCCTGGAGTCTCTGGCTGGCGTCCAGAGAGGTGCAAAAGATCCTCTGGTGCGGCCTGGGGTGGCGGAGAAGCCTGCAGAGCGTGCGGGGGAGGCTTCTGGTGCGGCCTGGGGTGGGTCGGAAGCCTGCAGAGCGTGCGGGAGAGGCTTCTGGTGCGGCCTGGGGTGGCTGAGAAGCCTGCAGAGCGTGCGGGAGAGGCTTCTGGTGCGGCCTGGGGTGGCTGAGAAGCCTGCAGAGCGTGCGGGAGAGGCTTCTGCTGCGGCCTGGGGTGGCTGAGAAGCCTGCAGAGCGTGCGGGGGAGGCTTCTGTTGGGGCCTGGGGTGGGTCAGAAGCCTACAGAGCGTGCGGGGGAGGCTTCTGGTGCGGCCTGGGGTGGGTCGGAAGCCTGCAGAGCGTGCGGGAGAGGCTTCTGTTGGGGCCTGGGGTGGCTGAGAAGCCTGCAGAGCGTGCGGGGGAGGCTTCTGCTGCGGCCTGGGGTGGCTGAGAAGCCTGCAGAGCGTGCGGGAGAGGCTTCTGCTGCGGCCTGGGGTGGCTGAGAAGCCTGCAGAGCGTGCGGGAGAGGCTTCTGGTGCGGCCTGGGGTGGCTGAGAAGCCTGCAGAGCGTGCGGGAGAGGCTTCTGCTGCGGCCTGGGGTGGCTGAGAAGCCTGCAGAGCGTGCGGGAGAGGCTTCTGCTGCGGCCTGGGGTGGCTGAGAAGCCTGCAGAGCGTGCGGGAGAGGCTTCTGCTGCGGCCTGGGGTGGCTGAGAAGCCTGCAGGGCGTGCGGGAGAGGCTTCTGCTGCGGCCTGGGGTGGGTGGGAAGCCTGCAGAGCGTGCGGGGGAGGCTTCTGGTGCGGCCTGGGGTGGCTGAGAAGCCTGAAGAGCGTGCGGGAGAGGCTTCTGGTGCGGCCTGGGGTGGCTGAGAAGCCTGCAGAGCGTGCGGGAGAGGCTTCTGGTGCGGCCTGGGGTGGCTGAGAAGCCTGCAGAGCGTGCGGGGGAGGCTTCTGGTGCGGCCTGGGGTGGCTGAGAAGCCTGAAGAGCGTGCGGGAGAGGCTTCTGGTGCGGCCTGGGGTGGCTGAGAAGCCTGCAGAGCGTGCGGGGGAGGCTTCTGGTGCGGCCTGGGGTGGCTGAGAAGCCTGCAGAGCGTGCGGGAGAGGCTTCTGGTGCGGCCTGGGGTGGCTGAGAAGCCTGCAGAGCGTGCGGGAGAGGCTTCTGCTGCGGCCTGGGGTGGCTGAGAAGCCTGCAGAGCGTGCGGGAGAGGCTTCTGCTGCGGCCTGGGGTGGGTCGGAAGCCTGCAGAGCTTGCGGGGGAGGCTTCTGGTGCGGCCTGGGGTGGGTCGGAAGCCTGCAGAGCGTGCGGGGGAGGCTTCTGGTGCGGCCTGGGGTGGCTGAGAAGCCTGCAGAGCGTGCGGGAGAGGCTTCTGCTGCGGCCTGGGGTGGCTGAGAAGCCTGCAGAGCGTGCGGGAGAGGCTTCTGCTGCGGCCTGGGGTCTCTGGGTGGCCTCTAGAGAGGTGCAAAAGACCCTCTGGGTTGGGCTGGGGTGGCTCTTGGACCCCTGCCACACAGTGGAGAGCGGCCTCCGGCCCGCCACCTGTGTCCCTGTGTGCCTGAGTGCCTGTGTCCCTGTGTCCCTGTGTCCCTGTGTCCCTGAGTGCCTGAGTGCCTGTGTCCCTGTGTCCCTGTGTCCCTGAGTGCCTGAGTGCCTGAGTGCCTGTGTCCCTGTGTCCCTGTGTCCCTGAGTGCCTGAGTGCCTGAGTGCCTGTGTCCCTGTGTCCTTGTGTCCCTGTGTCCCTGTGTCCCTGTGTGCCTGAGTGCCTGTGTCCCTGTGTCCCTGTCTGTGTACCTGTGTGCGAGAGTGTCCGGCACGCCACCCAGCGGCGGCGGGCAAGCAGGTAGGCGGGTGGGCGGGCCGGCGAGGGCCAGTGTGAGTTTGGGGGGTGGGAGGGGAGGCGGCAGCTGGAAGCGTCAGAGGAGGGGGCGTGGCTCCGGCTGGCCCCGGGAGCAGGTTCCCGGGACCGGGACCGGCTGGACCCGGCGGGTGGTTGATCCCGGGGCGGGGGGCAGAGGCGGCGGGAAGCGGCAGCTGCGTGTGCGGCGGGGGGGTGGAGGGCGAACCGCGGCGGGAAGCGGATGCTTCAGAGCAGGTTACGGGGGCGGGGACGGACGACACCACCTGTCCCCGCCCCGGGACGGGCTGGACCCGGCGCCCTGGACCCGGCGCCGTGTACCCGCCGCCGCCCCCCGCCGCCGCCCCCCTCCGCCACCCCGGGACCCCGACGTTTTTTGGCGCCCGCGCCTTTTTTTGCTCCCCGCCTGCCCGCGCTGCCCCGGGCCCTCCCCCGGGGCGGGGCGGGAGGGAGGGACGGACGGACGGGTAGCCGGGGATCTCCGAGCGCGCGCCACCAGACCGAGGCGGGTCCCGCCGCCGGCGGCGGCGGCGGCGGCGGCGGCGGCAGCAGCAGCAGCAAGCGACGGCGGGGGGGGCAGGCTAGGGAGAGAGGGGGAGCGGCATGCGGTAGGGCTGGGGGGTTTGTTTCGGGGGGGAGGGGTGGGGGGGGGTGGCAGCGGTCAGCGAGAGCGGGGAGAGGGGGAGCGGCATGCGGTAGGGCTGGGGTGTTTTTGGGGTGGGGGCGTTGGGGGGATTAGCGGGCGGGCGGGCAGCCCAGCCAAGCGGCAAGCCGGGGGGCGGGCGAGGGCGGCTTTAGGGCCGGAGGAGCGGAGCGCAACCTCCCCCGTGCAGGCTCCAGCGTGGAGAGCAGCAAGTTTTTGGGGACGGGGGACGACGGACGGGAGGGGCAGCGGCGAGAGGCTAGCTGCGGCAAGGGGCACCGGCACGGCCGCCCTAACAGCGCCGCCTCGGTCGCAGGGGTTAGAGAGCAGCCGGGCAGGCCGGGAGGGAAGCGGCAGCCCGCGTCGCGATCCCCCCTCCAGGGGACAATGTGGGAAGGGGAAGCCGCGGCGGCTTTGGCGGGGGGTGCCCAGCTGCTAGCGGCTTCGGGGGGCAGTTAGCGGCGGCGGGGGGGGGGGGAGATGGGTCGCGGCAGCGGCAAGAGATAACGGCGGGCGGGGGGGGCTCCGTGCAAAGCGGTAACGGGAGCCGGGGGGTGTGGGGAGCTGGGGGTGGCAGCAGCGGCAAGAGGCAACGTCGGGAGGGGGGGCTCCGCGCAAACCGGTAACGGGGGCCGGGGGGTGTGGGGGGGGCGGTGGTGGCCGCGGCAAGAGGCAACGGCAGGCGGGGGGGCTCCGCGCAAACCGGCAGCGGGGGGGGGGGGGCGGGGGTAGCGGCAAGAGGCAACGGCGGGAAGGGGGGGCTCCGCGCAAACCGCTAACGGGAGCCGGGGGGTGTGGGGAGCTGGGGGTGGCAGCAGCGGCAAGAGGCAACGTCGGGAGGGGGGGCTCCGCGCAAACCGGTAACGGGGGCCGGGGGGTGTGGGGGGGGCGGTGGTGGCCGCGGCAAGAGGCAACGGCAGGCGGGGGGGCTCCGCGCAAACCGGCAGCGGGGGGGGGGCGGGGGTAGCGGCAAGAGGCAACGGCGGGAAGGGGGGGCTCCGCGCAAACCGGCAGCGGGGGGGGGGCGGGGGGTAGCGGCAAGAGGCAACGGCGGGAAGGGGGGGCTTCCGCGCAAACCGGCAGCGGGGGGGGGGCGGGGGTAGCGGCAAGAGGCAACGGCGGGAAGGGGGGGCTTCCGCGCAAACCGGCAGCGGGGGGGGGGCGGGGGTAGCGGCAAGAGGCAACGGCGGGAAGGGGGGGCTCCGCGCAAACCGGCAGCGGGGGGGGGCGGGGGGTAGCGGCAAGAGGCAACGGCGGGAAGGGGGGGCTCCGCGCAAACCGGCAGCGGGGGGGGGGCGGGGGGTAGCGGCAAGAGGCAACGGCGGGAAGGGGGGGCTCCGCGCAAACCGGCAGCGGGGGGGGGGCGGGGGTAGCGGCAAGAGGCAACGGCGGGAAGGGGGGGCTCCGCGCAAACCGGCAGCGGGGGGCGGGGGGGGAGGCGGTCAGGAGCGGGGGGAGATTTCTAGAGATGCCGGCAGACCTTCTCCCCGGAGAACAGCGCTGTTGAAGAAAAGACTGCTTCAGAACACAACCTTTAATGAAAGA
>NW_027142707.1:107500-115000 GCF_026170545.1 Melanerpes formicivorus
GCCGAGGGAGAGCACGTCTACTCGCCGAGGGAGAGCACGTCTACTCGCCCAGGGAGAGCACGTCTACTCGCCGAGGGAGAGCACGTCTACTCGCCCAGGGAGAGCACGTCTACTCGCCCAGGGAGAGCACGTCTACTCGCCCAGGGAGAGCACGTCTACTCGCCCAGGGAGAGCACGTCTACTCGCCCAGGGAGAGCACGTCTACTCGCCCAGGGAGAGCACGTCTACTCGCCCAGGGAGAGCACGTCTACTCGCCCAGGGAGAGCACGTCTACTCGCCCAGGGAGAGCACGTCTACTCGCCCAGGGAGAGCACGTCTACTCGCCGAGGGAGAGCACGTCTACTCGCCGAGGGAGAGCACGTCTACTCGCCGAGGGAGAGCACGTCTACTCGCCGAGGGAGAGCACGTCTACCTCCCGGCTGAGGGAGAGCACGGGGGGGGGGGACAAAGACAGGCGGCAGCAGCTTCGGTGAACGTCACCCGGGAGGCGACCGGGGGTGTCCCGGGGCTGTCCCGGGAAGCCGGCGTCCGGCACAGGGAACCGTCAGCTGCCGGACCGGGGCGAATCCCCGCGGCCACGGCAGGGGTGGGGGCTCGAAGACAGCCGGCAGCCGCTTCGGTGAACGTCACCCGGGAGGAGACTGGGGCCCTCCCGGGACCGTCCCGGGAAGACGACGTTCGGCACGAGATCCCGGCCGCGGCCGGACCGGCTCGAAGCCTCGCGGTCCCGGCAGCAGCCGGAGCCGCTCGCCGCCTCGGGCTCCCGGCCCCCTACAGATCCGGCGACTCGTTCGCGGGCGGCGGGGGGAGGCAGTGGAGGGGGTGCGGGGAGAAGCGGCAGCGGAGGCGGAGGGGGGGGGGGCTCGAAGACAGCCGGCAGCCGCTTCGGTGAACGTCACCCAGGAGGCGATCGGGGCCGTCTCGGGGCCGTCCCGGGATGCCGGCTTCCGGCACGGGGTCCCGGCCGCGGCCGGACCGGCTCGTATCCCCGCGGCTCCGGTAGGGGGGGGGGGGGGCTCGAAGACAGCCGGCAGTCGCCTCGGTGAACGTCACCCGGCCGGCGACCGCGGCCGTTCCGGGGCCGTCCCGGGAAGCCTGCGACAGGCACGGGGTCCCAGCCGCGGCCGGACCGACTCGAAGCCCCGCGGCCCCGGCACGGGGGAGGCCCAAAGACTGGCGGCAGCCGCTTCGCTGAACGTCACCCGGCCGGCGACCGGGGCCGTCCCGGGGCCGTCCCGGGATGCCGGCTTCCGGCACGGGGGTCCCGGCCGCGGCCGGAGCGGCTCGAATCCCCGCGGTCCCGGCAGCAGCCGGAGCCGCTCGCCGTTCGGGCTCCCGGCACCCTACGGATCCGCCGACTCGTTCGCCGGCGGCGGGGGGAGGCAGTGGAGGGGGGTGCGGGCAGAAGCGGCAGCGGAGGCGGAGGGGGGGGGGGGCTCGAAGACAGCCGGCAGCCGCTTCGGTGAACGTCACCCGGCCGGCGACCGGGGCCGTCCCGGGGCCGTCCCGGGATGCCGGCTTCCGGCACGGGGTCCCGGCCGCGGCCGGAGCGGCTCGAAGCCCCGCGGTCCCGGCAGCAGCCGGAGCCGCTCGCCGTTCGGGCTCCCGGCACCCTACGGATCCGGCGACTCGTTCGCCGGCGGCGGGGGGAGGCAGTGGAGGGGGTGCGGGCAGAAGCGGCAGCGGAGGCGGAGGGGGGGGGGGCTCGAAGACAGCCGGCAGCCGCTTCGGTGAACGTCACCCAGGAGGCGATCGGGGCCGTCCCGGGGCCGTCCGGGGATGCCGGCTTCCGGCACGGGGTCCCGGCCGCGGCCGGACCGGCTCGAAGCCCCGCGGTCCCGGCAGCAGCCGGAGCCGCTCGCCGTTCGGGCTCCCGGCACCCTACGGATCCGGCGACTCGTTCGCCGGCGGCGGGGGGAGGCAGTGGAGGGGGTGCGGGCAGAAGCGGCAGCGGAGGCGGAGGCGGGGGGGGGCTCGAAGACAGCCGGCAGCCGCTTCGGTGAACGTCACCCAGGAGGCGATCGGGGCCGTCCCGGGGCCGTCCGGGGATGCCGGCTTCCGGCACGGGGTCCCGGCCGCGGCCGGACCGGCTCGAAGCCCCGCGGTCCCGGCAGCAGCCGGAGCCGCTCGCCGTTCGGGCTCCCGGCACCCTACGGATCCGGCGACTCGTTCGCCGGCGGCGGGGGGAGGCAGTGGAGGGGGTGCGGGCAGAAGCGGCAGCGGAGGCGGAGGCGGGGGGGGGCTCGAAGACAGCCGGCAGCCGCTTCGGTGAACGTCACCCAGGAGGCGATCGGGGCCGTCCCGGGGCCGTCCCGGGATGCCGGCTTCCGGCACGGGGTCCCGGCCGCGGCCGGAGCGGCTCGAATCCCCGCGGTCCCGGCAGCAGCCGGAGCCGCTCGCCGTTCGGGCTCCCGGCACCCTACGGATCCGGCGACTCGTTCGCGGGCGGGGGGGGGGAGGCAGTGAAGGAGGTGCGGGCAGAAGCGGCAGCGGAGGCGGAGGGGGGGGGGGGTGCTCGGAGACAGCCGGCAGCCGCTTCGGTGAACGTCACCCGGGAGGCGACCGGGACCGGCCCGGGAAGCCATCGTCCGGCCCCGGATCCCGGCCGCGGCCGGACCGGCTCGAATCCCCGCGGCCCCGGCACGGGGGAGGCCCAAAGACTGGCGGCAGCCGCTTCGCTGAACGTCACCCGGCCGGCGACCGGGGCCGTCCCGGGGCCGTCCCGGGATGCCGGCTTCCGGCACGGGGTCCCGGCCGCGGCCGGAGCGGCTCGAATCCCCGCGGTCCCGGCAGCAGCCGGAGCCGCTCGCCGTTCGGGCTCCCGGCACCCTACGGATCCGGCGACTCGTTCGCGGGCGGGGGGGGGGAGGCAGTGAAGGAGGTGCGGGCAGAAGCGGCAGCGGAGGCGGAGGGGGGGGGGGGTGCTCGGAGACAGCCGTCAGCCGCTTCGGTGAACGTCACCCGGGAGGCGACCGGGACCGGCCCGGGAAGCCATCGTCCGGCCCCGGATCCCGGCCGCGGCCGGACCGGCTCGAATCCCCGCGGCCCCGGCACGGGGGAGGCCCAAAGACTGGCGGCAGCCGCTTCGGTGAACGTCACCCGGCCGGCGACCGCGGCCGTTCCGGGGCCGTCCCGGGAAGCCTGCGACAGGCACGGGGTCCCGGCCTCGGCCGGACCCGCACTGGGTGCCGCCGCCTCGGGCTCTCGGGACGGTATGGATCCGCCGACTCGTTCGCCGGCAGCGGGGGGAGGCAGTGGAGGGGGTGCGGGGAGAAGCGGCAGCGGAGGCGGAGGGGGGGGGGGGGCTCGAAGACAGCCGGCAGCCGCTTCGGTGAACGTCACCCGGGAGGCGACCGGGACCGGCCCGGGAAGCCATCGTCCGGCCCGGGATCCCGGCCGCGGCCGGACCGGCTCGAATCCCCGCGGCCCCGGCACGGGGGAGGCCCAAAGACTGGCGGCAGCCGCTTCGCTGAACGTCACCCGGCCGGCGACCGGGGCCGTCCCGGGGCCGTCCCGGGATGCCGGCTTCCGGCACGGGGTCCCGGCCGCGGCCGGAGCGGCTCGAATCCCCGCGGTCCCGGCAGCAGCCGGAGCCGCTCGCCGTTCGGGCTCCCGGCACCCTACGGATCCGGCGACTCGTTCGCCGGCGGCGGGGGGAGGCAGTGGAGGGGGTGCGGGCAGAAGCGGCCGCGGAGGCGGGGGGGGGGGGGGGGGGCTCGAAGACAGCCGTCAGCCGCTTCGGTGAACGTCACCCGGGAGGCGACCGGGACCGGCCCGGGAAGCCATCGTCCGGCCCCGGATCCCGGCCGCGGCCGGACCGGCTCGAAGCCCCGCGGCCCCGGCACGGGGGAGGCCCAAAGACTGGCGGCAGCCGCTTCGCTGAACGTCACCCGGCCGGCGACCGGGGCCGTCCCGGGGCCGTCCCGGGATGCCGGCTTCCGGCACGGGGTCCCGGCCGCGGCCGGAGCGGCTCGAATCCCCGCGGTCCCGGCAGCAGCCGGAGCCGCTCGCCGTTCGGGCTCCCGGCACCCTACGGATCCGGCGACTCGTTCGCCGGCGGCGGGGGGAGGCAGTGGAGGCGGTGCGGGGAGAAGCGGCAGCGGAGGCGGAGGGGGGGGCGGGGGGGGACGATAGTGGCGGGGGGCGGGGGGTGCTCGAAGGCAGCCGGCAGCCAGTTCGGTGAACATTCGCCGGGGCGGGGGGGCGACCTGTCCGTGCCCGGGGCAGCCCCGGGAAGCCGGCAGCCAGCACGGGGTCCCGGCAGCACCTGTTCCCTGCCCTGGGACTTGCCGTGCCCGGCGGCCGGTTGCCGGGTGGGGGGAGCGATGAGAGGCGGGGCGCAGCGGCCGGGGCAGCGCCGGGCCGCAGCGGGGGGCTGGGCGGGTGGGGTAGGCGTCGAGCGGCAAGCCCTCGGCTGCAGCGAATGTTCGGCGGTGCGGGGCGGGGGGGGGACGGGACGACACGTTGGGGGCGCCGAGTCCGAGCCACCCCCGGCCCCAGGGGCGGCCGGAGGGGGAGGCCGGTGCCTGGCCCTGGGAGCTGCTGGGCGCCGGATGGCCGAGGGTGCGTCAGAAGCCGCCCGAGCGGTCGAGCAGGTCCTCCAGAAAGGCCTAGGGTGGCTTCGAGGGCCCCGGGAGCAGTCGAGGGAGGCCTCCAGGCAGGTCTGGAGTGGATGGGAGGCCTTCCAAAGCAGACAAGGGAGGCTGCCAGCGGGGCCTAGGCTGGCACTGCAGCCTGTAAATGGTTGGGGGGGGGGGCCTCTGGTGCGGCCTGGAGTCTCTGGCTGGCGTCCAGAGAGGTGCAAAAGATCCTCTGGTGCGGCCTGGGGTGGCGGAGAAGCCTGCAGAGCGTGCGGGGGAGGCTTCTGGTGCGGCCTGGGGTGGGTCGGAAGCCTGCAGAGCGTGCGGGAGAGGCTTCTGGTGCGGCCTGGGGTGGCTGAGAAGCCTGCAGAGCGTGCGGGAGAGGCTTCTGGTGCGGCCTGGGGTGGCTGAGAAGCCTGCAGAGCGTGCGGGAGAGGCTTCTGCTGCGGCCTGGGGTGGCTGAGAAGCCTGCAGAGCGTGCGGGGGAGGCTTCTGTTGGGGCCTGGGGTGGGTCAGAAGCCTACAGAGCGTGCGGGGGAGGCTTCTGGTGCGGCCTGGGGTGGGTCGGAAGCCTGCAGAGCGTGCGGGAGAGGCTTCTGTTGGGGCCTGGGGTGGCTGAGAAGCCTGCAGAGCGTGCGGGGGAGGCTTCTGCTGCGGCCTGGGGTGGCTGAGAAGCCTGCAGAGCGTGCGGGAGAGGCTTCTGCTGCGGCCTGGGGTGGCTGAGAAGCCTGCAGAGCGTGCGGGAGAGGCTTCTGGTGCGGCCTGGGGTGGCTGAGAAGCCTGCAGAGCGTGCGGGAGAGGCTTCTGCTGCGGCCTGGGGTGGCTGAGAAGCCTGCAGAGCGTGCGGGAGAGGCTTCTGCTGCGGCCTGGGGTGGCTGAGAAGCCTGCAGAGCGTGCGGGAGAGGCTTCTGCTGCGGCCTGGGGTGGCTGAGAAGCCTGCAGGGCGTGCGGGAGAGGCTTCTGCTGCGGCCTGGGGTGGGTGGGAAGCCTGCAGAGCGTGCGGGGGAGGCTTCTGGTGCGGCCTGGGGTGGCTGAGAAGCCTGAAGAGCGTGCGGGAGAGGCTTCTGGTGCGGCCTGGGGTGGCTGAGAAGCCTGCAGAGCGTGCGGGAGAGGCTTCTGGTGCGGCCTGGGGTGGCTGAGAAGCCTGCAGAGCGTGCGGGGGAGGCTTCTGGTGCGGCCTGGGGTGGCTGAGAAGCCTGAAGAGCGTGCGGGAGAGGCTTCTGGTGCGGCCTGGGGTGGCTGAGAAGCCTGCAGAGCGTGCGGGGGAGGCTTCTGGTGCGGCCTGGGGTGGCTGAGAAGCCTGCAGAGCGTGCGGGAGAGGCTTCTGCTGCGGCCTGGGGTGGCTGAGAAGCCTGCAGAGCGTGCGGGAGAGGCTTCTGCTGCGGCCTGGGGTGGGTCGGAAGCCTGCAGAGCTTGCGGGGGAGGCTTCTGGTGCGGCCTGGGGTGGGTCGGAAGCCTGCAGAGCGTGCGGGGGAGGCTTCTGGTGCGGCCTGGGGTGGCTGAGAAGCCTGCAGAGCGTGCGGGAGAGGCTTCTGCTGCGGCCTGGGGTGGCTGAGAAGCCTGCAGAGCGTGCGGGAGAGGCTTCTGCTGCGGCCTGGGGTCTCTGGGTGGCCTCTAGAGAGGTGCAAAAGACCCTCTGGGTTGGGCTGGGGTGGCTCTTGGACCCCTGCCACACAGTGGAGAGCGGCCTCCGGCCCGCCACCTGTGTCCCTGTGTGCCTGAGTGCCTGTGTCCCTGTGTCCCTGTGTCCCTGTGTCCCTGAGTGCCTGAGTGCCTGTGTCCCTGTGTCCCTGTGTCCCTGAGTGCCTGAGTGCCTGAGTGCCTGTGTCCCTGTGTCCTTGTGTCCCTGTGTCCCTGTGTCCCTGTGTGCCTGAGTGCCTGTGTCCCTGTGTCCCTGTCTGTGTACCTGTGTGCGAGAGTGTCCGGCACGCCACCCAGCGGCGGCGGGCAAGCAGGTAGGCGGGTGGGCGGGCCGGCGAGGGCCAGTGTGAGTTTGGGGGGTGGGAGGGGAGGCGGCAGCTGGAAGCGTCAGAGGAGGGGGCGTGGCTCCGGCTGGCCCCGGGAGCAGGTTCCCGGGACCGGGACCGGCTGGACCCGGCGGGTGGTTGATCCCGGGGCGGGGGGCAGAGGCGGCGGGAAGCGGCAGCTGCGTGTGCGGCGGGGGGGTGGAGGGCGAACCGCGGCGGGAAGCGGATGCTTCAGAGCAGGTTACGGGGGCGGGGACGGACGACACCACCTGTCCCCGCCCCGGGACGGGCTGGACCCGGCGCCCTGGACCCGGCGCCGTGTACCCGCCGCCGCCCCCGCCGCCGCCCCCCTCCGCCACCCCGGGACCCCGACGTTTTTTGGCGCCCGCGCCTTTTTTTGCTCCCCGCCTGCCCGCGCTGCCCCGGGCCCTCCCCCGGGGCGGGGCGGGAGGGAGGGACGGACGGACGGGTAGCCGGGGATCTCCGAGCGCGCGCCACCAGACCGAGGCGGGTCCCGCCGCCGGCGGCGGGCGGCGGCGGCGGCGGCGGCAGCAGCAGCAGCAAGCGACGGCGGGGGGGGCAGGCTAGGGAGAGAGGGGGAGCGGCATGCGGTAGGGCTGGGGGGTTTGTTTCGGGGGGGAGGGGTGGGGGGGGGGTGGCAGCGGTCAGCGAGAGCGGGGAGAGGGGGAGCGGCATGCGGTAGGGCTGGGGTGTTTTTGGGGTGGGGGCGTTGGGGGGATTAGCGGGCGGGCGGGCAGCCCAGCCAAGCGGCAAGCCGGGGGGCGGGCGAGGGCGGCTTTAGGGCCGGAGGAGCGGAGCGCAACCTCCCCCGTGCAGGCTCCAGCGTGGAGAGCAGCAAGTTTTTGGGGACGGGGGACGACGGACGGGAGGGGCAGCGGCGAGAGGCTAGCTGCGGCAAGGGGCACCGGCACGGCCGCCCTAACAGCGCCGCC
>NW_027142707.1:130000-140000 GCF_026170545.1 Melanerpes formicivorus
TCGGCAGCGCTGCCCTGGGAGTGCTCGGCGTCGCTCGTTCCCTCATATACGGAACTGGAGGGCCGTCAGCTCCGCGAGCGCACAACCAGCCGACCTCCGCCCAGCGGCAGGTCGCAGAAATCACGCCGGCTTGTACGATGACGTAGGCGGAGGCAGAGCGCAACAGCGACCCCTTGGCGACAAGCGCGAGCTCCGCGGAGAGCACGTCTACTCGCCGAGGGAGAGCACGTCTACTCGCCGAGGGAGAGCACGTCTACTCGCCGAGGGAGAGCACGTCTACTCGCCGAGGGAGAGCACGTCTACTCGCCGAGGGAGAGCACGTCTACTCGCCCAGGGAGAGCACGTCTACTCGCCCAGGGAGAGCACGTCTACTCGCCGAGGGAGAGCACGTCTACTCGCCCAGGGAGAGCACGTCTACTCGCCCAGGGAGAGCACGTCTACTCGCCCAGGGAGAGCACGTCTACTCGCCCAGAGAGAGCACGTCTACTCGCCCAGGGAGAGCACGTCTACTCGCCCAGGGAGAGCACGTCTACTCGCCCAGGGAGAGCACGTCTACTCGCCCAGGGAGAGCACGTCTACTCGCCGAGGGAGAGCACGTCTACTCGCCGAGGGAGAGCACGTCTACTCGCCCAGGGAGAGCACGTCTACTCGCCCAGGGAGAGCACGTCTACTCGCCGAGGGAGAGCACGTCTACTCGCCGAGGGAGAGCACGTCTACCCGCCGAGGGAGAGCACGTCTACTCGCCGAGGGAGAGCACGTCTACTCGCCGAGGGAGAGCACGTCTACCTCCCGCCTGAGGGAGAGCACGGGGGGGGGGGGACAAAGACAGGCGGCAGCAGCTTCGGTGAACGTCACCCGGGAGGCGACCGGGGCTGTCCCGGGGCAGTCCCGGGAAGCCGGCGTCCGACACAGGGAACCGTCAGCTGCCGGACCGGGGCGAATCCCCGCGGCCACGGCAGGGGTGGGGGCTCGAAGACAGCCGGCAGCCGCTTCGGTGAACGTCACCCGGGAGGAGACTGGGGCCCTCCCGGGACCGTCCCGGGAAGACGACGTTCGGCACGAGATCCCGGCCGCGGCCGGACCGGCTCGAAGCCTCGCGGTCCCGGCAGCAGCCGGAGCCGCTCGCCGCCTCGGGCTCCCGGCCCCCTACAGATCCGGCGACTCGTTCGCGGGCGGCGGGGGGAGGCAGTGGAGGGGGTGCGGGGAGAAGCGGCAGCGGAGGCGGAGGGGGGGGGGGGCTCGAAGACAGCCGGCAGCCGCTTCGGTGAACGTCACCCAGGAGGCGATCGGGGCCGTCCCGGGGCCGTCCCGGGATGCCGGCTTCCGGCACGGGGTCCCGGCCGCGGCCGGACCGGCTCGTATCCCCGCGGCTCCGGCAGGGGGGGGGGGGGCTCGAAGACAGCCGGCAGTCGCCTCGGTGAACGTCACCCGGCCGGCGACCGCGGCCGTTCCGGGGCCGTCCCGGGAAGCCTGCGACAGGCACGGGGTCCCAGCCGCGGCCGGACCGACTCGAAGCCCCGCGGCCCCGGCACGGGGGAGGCCCAAAGACTGGCGGCAGCCGCTTCGCTGAACGTCACCCGGCCGGCGACCGGGGCCGTCCCGGGGCCGTCCCGGGATGCCGGCATCCGGCACGGGGTCCCGGCCGCGGCCGGAGCGGCTCGAATCCCCGCGGTCCCGGCAGCAGCCGGAGCCGCTCGCCGTTCGGGCTCCCGGCACCCTACGGATCCGGCGACTCGTTCGCCGGCGGCGGGGGGAGGCAGTGAAGGAGGTGCGGGCAGAAGCGGCAGCGGAGGCGGAGGGGGGGGGGGGGCTCGAAGACAGCCGGCAGCCGCTTCGGAGAACGTCACCCGGCCGGCGACCGCGGCCGTTCCGGGGCCGTCCCGGGAAGCCTGCGACAGGCACGGGGTCCCGGCCTCGGCCGGACCCGCACTGGGTGCCGCCGCCTCGGGCTCTCGGGACGGTATGGATCCGCCGACTCGTTCGCCGGCGGCGGGGGGAGGCAGTGGAGGGGGTGCGGGGAGAAGCGGCAGCGGAGGCGGAGGGGGGGGGGGGCTCGAAGACAGCCGGCAGCCGCTTCGGTGAACGTCACCCGGGAGGCGACCGGGACCGGCCCGGGGCAGTCCCGGGAAGCCGGCGTCCGGCACAGGGAACCGTCAGCTGCCGGACCGGGGCGAATCCCCGCGGCCACGGCAGGGGTGGGGGCTCGAAGACAGCCGGCAGCCGCTTCGGTGAACGTCACCCGGGAGGAGACTGGGGCCCTCCCGGGACCGTCCCGGGAAGACGACGTTCGGCACGAGATCCCGGCCGCGGCCGGACCGGCTCGAAGCCCCGCGGCCCCGGCACGGGGGAGGCCCAAAGACTGGCGGCAGCCGCTTCGCTGAACGTCACCCGGCCGGCGACCGGGGCCGTCCCGGGGCCGTCCCGGGATGCCGGCTTCCGGCACGGGGTCCCGGCCGCGGCCGGAGCGGCTCGAATCCCCGCGGTCCCGGCAGCAGCCGGAGCCGCTCGCCGTTCGGGCTCCCGGCACCCTACGGATCCGGCGACTCGTTCGCCGGCGGCGGGGGGAGGCAGTGGAGGGGGTGCGGGCAGAAGCGGCAGCGGAGGCGGAGGGGGGGGGGCTCGAAGACAGCCGGCAGCCGCTTCGGTGAACGTCACCCGGCCGGCGACCGGGGCCGTCCCGGGGCCGTCCGGGGATGCCGGCTTCCGGCACGGGGTCCCGGCCGCGGCCGGAGCGGCTCGAATCCCCGCGGTCCCGGCAGCAGCCGGAGCCGCTCGCCGTTCGGGCTCCCGGCACCCTACAGATCCGGCGACTCGTTCGCCGGCGGCGGGGGGAGGCAGTGGAGGGGGTGCGGGGAGAAGCGGCCGCGGAGGCGGAGGGGGGGGGGGGGGCTCGAAGACAGCCGGCAGCCGCTTCGGTGAACGTCACCCGGGAGGCGACCGGGACCGGCCCGGGAAGCCATCGTCCGGCCCCGGATCCCGGCCGCGGCCGGACCGGCTCGAAGCCCCGCGGCCCCGGCACGGGGGAGGCCCAAAGACTGGCGGCAGCCGCTTCGCTGAACGTCACCCGGCCGGCGACCGGGGCCGTCCCGGGGCCGTCCCGGGATGCCGGCTTCCGGCACGGGGTCCCGGCCGCGGCCGGACCGGCTCGAATCCCCGCGGTCCCGGCAGCAGCCGGAGCCGCTCGCCGTTCGGGCTCCCGGCACCCTACGGATCCGCCGACTCGTTCGCCGGCGGCGGGGGGAGGCAGTGGAGGGGGTGCGGGCAGAAGCGGCAGCGGAGGCGGAGGGGGGGGGGGCTCGAAGACAGCCGGCAGCCGCTTCGGTGAACGTCACCCGGCCGGCGACCGGGGCCGTCCCGGGGCCGTCCGGGGATGCCGGCTTCCGGCACGGGGTCCCGGCCGCGGCCGGAGCGGCTCGAATCCCCGCGGTCCCGGCAGCAGCCGGAGCCGCTCGCCGTTCGGGCTCCCGGCACCCTACAGATCCGGCGACTCGTTCGCCGGCGGCGGGGGGAGGCAGTGGAGGGGGTGCGGGGAGAAGCGGCAGCGGAGGCGGAGGGGGGGGGGGCTCGAAGACAGCCGGCAGCCGCTTCGGTGAACGTCACCCGGGAGGCGACCGGGACCGGCCCGGGAAGCCATCGTCCGGCCCGGGATCCCGGCCGCGGCCGGACCGGCTCGAATCCCCGCGGCCCCGGCACGGGGGAGGCCCAAAGACTGGCGGCAGCCGCTTCGCTGAACGTCACCCGGCCGGCGACCGGGGCCGTCCCGGGGCCGTCCCGGGATGCCGGCTTCCGGCACGGGGTCCCGGCCGCGGCCGGAGCGGCTCGAATCCCCGCGGTCCCGGCAGCAGCCGGAGCCGCTCGCCGTTCGGGCTCCCGGCACCCTACGGATCCGGCGACTCGTTCGCCGGCGGCGGGGGGAGGCAGTGGAGGGGGTGCGGGCAGAAGCGGCCGCGGAGGCGGAGGGGGGGCGGGGGGGACGATAGTGGCGGGGGGCGGGGGGTGCTCGAAGGCAGCCGGCAGCCGGTTCGGTGAACATTCGCCGGGGCGGGGGGGGCGACCTGTCCGTGCCCGGGGCAGCCCCGGGAAGCCGGCAGCCAGCACGGGGTCCCGGCAGCACCTGTTCCCTGCCCTGGGACTTGCCGTGCCCGGCGGCCGGTTGCCGGGTGGGGGGAGCGATGAGAGGCAGGGCGCAGCGGCCGGGGCAGCGCCGGGCCGCAGCGGGGGGCTGGGCGGGTGGGGTAGGCGTCGAGCGGCAAGCCCTCGGCTGCAGCGAATGTTCGGCGGTGCGGGGCGGGGGGGGGACGGGACGACACGTTGGGGGCGCCGAGTCCGAGCCACCCCCGGCCCCAGGGGCGGCCGGAGGGGGAGGCCGGTGCCTGGCCCTGGGAGCTGCTGGGCGCCGGATGGCCGAGGGTGCGTCAGAAGCCGCCCGAGCGGTCGAGCAGGTCCTCCAGAAAGGCCTAGGGTGGCTTCGAGGGCCCCGGGAGCAGTCGAGGGAGGCCTCCAGGCAGGTCTGGAGTGGATGGGAGGCCTTCCAAAGCAGACAAGGGAGGCTGCCAGCGGGGCCTAGGCTGGCACTGCAGCCTGTAAATGGTTGGGGGGGGGGCCTCTGGTGCGGCCTGGAGTCTCTGGGTGGCGTCCAGAGAGGTGCAAAAGATCCTCTGGTGCGGCCTGTGGTGGCGGAGAAGCCTGCAGAGCGTGCGGGGGAGGCTTCTGGTGCGGCCTGGGGTGGGTCGGAAGCCTGCAGAGCGTGCGGGAGAGGCTTCTGGTGCGGCCTGGGGTGGCTGAGAAGCCTGCAGAGCGTGCGGGAGAGGCTTCTGGTGCGGCCTGGGGTGGCTGAGAAGCCTGCAGAGCGTGCGGGAGAGGCTTCTGCTGCGGCCTGGGGTGGCTGAGAAGCCTGCAGAGCGTGCGGGGGAGGCTTCTGTTGGGGCCTGGGGTGGGTCAGAAGCCTACAGAGCGTGCGGGGGAGGCTTCTGGTGCGGCCTGGGGTGGGTCGGAAGCCTGCAGAGCGTGCGGGAGAGGCTTCTGTTGGGGCCTGGGGTGGCTGAGAAGCCTGCAGAGCGTGCGGGGGAGGCTTCTGCTGCGGCCTGGGGTGGCTGAGAAGCCTGCAGAGCGTGCGGGGGAGGCTTCTGCTGCGGCCTGGGGTGGCTGAGAAGCCTGCAGAGCGTGCGGGGGAGGCTTCTGCTGCGGCCTGGGGTGGCTGAGAAGCCTGCAGAGCGTGCGGGGGAGGCTTCTGCTGCGGCCTGGGGTGGCTGAGAAGCCTGCAGAGCGTGCGGGGGAGGCTTCTGGTGCGGCCTGGGGTGGCTGAGAAGCCTGCAGAGCGTGCGGGGGAGGCTTCTGGTGCGGCCTGGGGTGGGACGGAAGCCTGCAGAGCGTGCGGGGGAGGCTTCTGGTGCGGCCTGGGGTGGGTCGGAAGCCTGCAGAGCGTGCGGGAGAGGCTTCTGCTGCGGCCTGGGGTGGGTCGGAAGCCTGCAGAGCGTGCGGGAGAGGCTTCTGTTGGGGCCTGGGGTGGCTGAGAAGCCTGCAGAGCGTGCGGGAGAGGCTTCTGCTGCGGCCTGGGGTGGCTGAGAAGCCTGCAGAGCGTGCGGGAGAGGCTTCTGCTGCGGCCTGGGGTGGCTGAGAAGCCTGCAGAGCGTGCGGGAGAGGCTTCTGGCGCGGCCTGGGGTGGCTGAGAAGCCTGCAGAGCGTGCGGGAGAGGCTTCTGCTGCGGCCTGGGGTGGCTGAGAAGCCTGCAGAGCGTGCGGGAGAGGCTTCTGCTGCGGCCTGGGGTGGCTGAGAAGCCTGCAGAGCGTGCGGGAGAGGCTTCTGCTGCGGCCTGGGGTGGCTGAGAAGCCTGCAGGGCGTGCGGGAGAGGCTTCTGCTGCGGCCTGGGGTGGGTGGGAAGCCTGCAGAGCGTGCGGGGGAGGCTTCTGGTGCGGCCTGGGGTGGCTGAGAAGCCTGCAGAGCGTGCGGGGGAGGCTTCTGGTGCGGCCTGGGGTGGCTGAGAAGCCTGAAGAGCGTGCGGGGGAGGCTTCTGGTGCGGCCTGGGGTGGCTGAGAAGCCTGCAGAGCGTGCGGGGGAGGCTTCTGGTGCGGCCTGGGGTGGCTGAGAAGCCTGCAGAGCGTGCGGGAGAGGCTTCTGGTGCGGCCTGGGGTGGCTGAGAAGCCTGCAGAGCGTGCGGGGGAGGCTTCTGGTGCGGCCTGGGGTGGCTGAGAAGCCTGCAGAGCGTGCGGGAGAGGCTTCTGCTGCGGCCTGGGGTGGCTGAGAAGCCTGCAGAGCGTGCGGGAGAGGCTTCTGCTGCGGCCTGGGGTGGCTGAGAAGCCTGCAGAGCGTGCGGGAGAGGCTTCTGCTGCGGCCTGGGGTGGGTCGGAAGCCTGCAGAGCGTGCGGGAGAGGCTTCTGGTGCGGCCTGGGGTGGCTGAGAAGCCTGAAGAGCGTGCGGGAGAGGCTTCTGGTGCGGCCTGGGGTGGCTGAGAAGCCTGCAGAGCGTGCGGGGGAGGCTTCTGGTGCGGCCTGGGGTGGCTGAGAAGCCTGCAGAGCGTGCGGGAGAGGCTTCTGGTGCGGCCTGGGGTGGCTGAGAAGCCTGCAGAGCGTGCGGGAGAGGCTTCTGCTGCGGCCTGGGGTGGCTGAGAAGCCTGCAGAGCGTGCGGGAGAGGCTTCTGCTGCGGCCTGGGGTGGGTCGGAAGCCTGCAGAGCGTGCGGGAGAGGCTTCTGCTGCGGCCTGGGGTGGGTCGGAAGCCTGCAGAGCTTGCGGGGGAGGCTTCTGGTGCGGCCTGGGGTGGGTCGGAAGCCTGCAGAGCATGCGGGGGAGGCTTCTGCTGCGGCCTGGGGTCTCTGGGTGGCCTCTAGAGAGGTGCAAAAGACCCTCTGGGTTGGGCTGGGGTGGCTCTTGGACCCCTGCCACACAGTGGAGAGAGGCCTCCGGCCCGCCACCTGTGTCCCTGTGTGCCTGAGTGCCTGTGTCCCTGTGTCCCTGTGTCCCTGTGTCCCTGAGTGCCTGAGTGCCTGTGTCCCTGTGTCCCTGTGTCCCTGAGTGCCTGAGTGCCTGTGTCCCTGTGTCCCTGTGTCCCTGAGTGCCTGAGTGCCTGTGTCCCTGTGTCCCTGTGTCCCTGAGTGCCTGAGTGCCTGAGTGCCTGTGTCCCTGTGTCCTTGTGTCCCTGTGTCCCTGTGTCCCTGTGTGCCCGAGTGCCTGTGTCCCTGTGTCCCTGTCTGTGTACCTGTGTGCGAGAGTGTCCGGCACGCCACCCAGCGGCGGCGGGCAAGCAGGTAGGCGGGTGGGCGGGCCGGCGAGGGCCAGTGTGAGTTTGGGGGGTGGGAGGGGAGGCGGCAGCTGGAAGCGTCAGAGGAGGGGGCGTGGCTCCGGCTGGCCCCGGGAGCAGGTTCCCGGGACCGGGACCGGCTGGACCCGGCGGGTGGTTGATCCCGGGGCGGGGGGCAGAGGCGGCGGGAAGCGGCAGCTGCGTGTGCGGCGGGGGGGTGGAGGGCGAACCGCGGCGGGAAGCGGATGCTTCAGAGCAGGTTACGGGGGCGGGGACGGACGACACCACCTGTCCCCGCCCCGGGACGGGCTGGACCCGGCGCCCTGGACCCGGCGCCGTGTACCCGCCGCCGCCCCCGCCGCCGCCCCCCTCCGCCACCCCGGGACCCCGACGTTTTTTGGCGCCCGCGCCTTTTTTTGCTCCCCGCCTGCCCGCGCTGCCCCGGGCCCTCCCCCGGGGCGGGGCGGGAGGGAGGGACGGACGGACGGGTAGCCGGGGATCTCCGAGCGCGCGCGCCACCAGACCGAGGCGGGTCCCGGCGGCGGCGGCGGCGGCGGCGGCGGCGGCGGCGGCAGCAAGCGACGGCGGGGGGGGCAGGCTAGGGAGAGAGGGGGAGCGGCATGCGGTAGGGCTGGGGGGTTTGTTTCGGGGGGGAGGGGTGGGGGGGGGGTGGCAGCGGTCAGCGAGAGCGGGGAGAGGGGGAGCGGCATGCGGTAGGGCTGGGGTGTTTTTGGGGTGGGGGCGTTGGGGGGATTAGCGGGCGGGCGGGCAGCCGAGCCAAGCGGCAAGCCGGGGGGCGGGCGAGGGCGGCTTTAGGGCCGGAGGAGCGGAGCGCAACCTCCCCCGTGCAGGCTCCAGCGTGGAGAGCAGCAAGTTTTTGGGGACGGGGGACGACGGACGGGAGGGGCAGCGGCGAGAGGCTAGCTGCGGCAAGGGGCACCGGCACGGCCGCCCTAACAGCGCCGCCTCGGTCGCAGGGGTTAGAGAGCAGCCGGGCAGCCCGGGAGGGAAGCGGCAGCCCGCGTCGCGATCCCCCCTCCAGGGGACAATGTGGGAAGGGGAAGCCGCGGCGGCTTTGGCGGGGGGTGCCCAGCTGCTAGCGGCTTCGGGGGGCAGTTAGCGGCGGCGGGGGGGGGGGAGATGGGTCGCGGCAGCGGCAAGAGATAACGGCGGGCGGGGGGGCTCCGTGCAAAGCGGTAACGGGAGCCGGGGGGTGTGGGGAGCTGGGGGTGGCAGCAGCGGCAAGAGGCAACGTCGGGAGGGGGGGCTCCGCGCAAACCGGTAACGGGGGCCGGGGGGTGTGGGGGGGGCGGTGGTGGCCGCGGCAAGAGGCAACGGCAGGCGGGGGGGCTCCGCGCAAACCGGCAGCGGGGGGGGGGGGGCGGGGGTAGCGGCAAGAGGCAACGGCGGGAAGGGGGGGCTCCGCGCAAACCGCTAACGGGAGCCGGGGGGTGTGGGGAGCTGGGGGTGGCAGCAGCGGCAAGAGGCAACGTCGGGAGGGGGGGCTCCGCGCAAACCGGTAACGGGGGCCGGGGGGTGTGGGGGGGGCGGTGGTGGCCGCGGCAAGAGGCAACGGCAGGCGGGGGGGCTCCGCGCAAACCGGCAGCGGGGGGGGGGCGGGGGTAGCGGCAAGAGGCAACGGCGGGAAGGGGGGGCTCCGCGCAAACCGGCAGCGGGGGGGGGGGCGGGGGTAGCGGCAAGAGGCAACGGCGGGAAGGGGGGGCTCCGCGCAAACCGGCAGCGGGGGGGGGGGCGGGGGTAGCGGCAAGAGGCAACGGCGGGAAGGGGGGGCTCCGCGCAAACCGGCAGCGGGTGGGGGCGGGGGTAGCGGCAAGAGGCAACGGCGGGAAGGGGGGGCTCCGCGCAAAGCGGCAGCGGGGGGGGGCGGGGGTAGCGGCAAGAGGCAACGGCGGGAAGGGGGGGCTCCGCGCAAACCGGCAGCGGGGGGGGGCGGGGGTAGCGGCAAGAGGCAACGGCGGGAAGGGGGGGCTCCGCGCAAACCGGCAGCGGGGGCGGGGGGGGAGGCGGTCAGGAGCGGGGGGAGATTTCTAGAGATGCCGGCAGACCTTCTCCCCGGAGAACAGCGCTGTTGAAGAAAAGACTGCTTCAGAACACAACCTTTAATGAAAGACGCTCGATGAAAACAACACTTAATAAAAGAAGGTTTCATGCCGACTGCCTCTCTTCATTTACGCCGCCGCGGGGGGGGGGGGGTTGGGGGGGGGGGGGGGGTTGGGGGCCGGGCGGGCGATACCAGGCGGCCCTCGTCCCGGGGACCACGTCTACCCCGCGGTTCCAGCCTCCGCGCGCTAAGTGCCCGCCCGGCCGCGGGGAGCACGTCTACCTCCTGCCGCACGGCTCAGTGCACTAAGTCCCCCCTCGCCATGGAGAGCACGTCTACCTGCCAGCTCAGGGAGAGCACGTCTACTCACCGAGGGAGAGCACGTCTACCTCCTCGGGAAGGAGAGCACGTCTACCTCCTGGGAAGGAGAGCACGTCTACCTCCTCGGGAAGGAGAGCACGTCTACCTCCTGGGAAGGAGAGCACGTCTACCTCCTCGGGAAGGAGAGCACGTCTACCTGCCGCCGCACGGCTCAGTGCACTAAGTCCCCCCCTCGCCAGGGAGAGCACGTCTACCTCCTCGGGAAGGAGAGCACGTCTACCTGCCGCCGCACGGCTCAGTGCACTAAGTCCCCCCTCGCCAGGGAGAGCACGTCTACCTCCTCGGGAAGGAGAGCACGTCTACCTGCCGCCGCACGGCTCAGT
>NW_027142707.1:152500-162500 GCF_026170545.1 Melanerpes formicivorus
GGTCGCAGAAATCACGCCGGCTTGTACGATGACGTAGGCGGAGGCAGAGCGCAACAGCGACCCCTTGGCGACAAGCGCGAGCTCCGCGGAGAGCACGTCTACTCGCCGAGGGAGAGCACGTCTACTCGCCGAGGGAGAGCACGTCTACTCGCCGAGGGAGAGCACGTCTACTCGCCGAGGGAGAGCACGTCTACTCGCCGAGGGAGAGCACGTCTACTCGCCCAGGGAGAGCACGTCTACTCGCCCAGGGAGAGCACGTCTACTCGCCGAGGGAGAGCACGTCTACTCGCCCAGGGAGAGCACGTCTACTCGCCCAGGGAGAGCACGTCTACTCGCCCAGGGAGAGCACGTCTACTCGCCCAGAGAGAGCACGTCTACTCGCCCAGGGAGAGCACGTCTACTCGCCCAGGGAGAGCACGTCTACTCGCCCAGGGAGAGCACGTCTACTCGCCCAGGGAGAGCACGTCTACTCGCCGAGGGAGAGCACGTCTACTCGCCGAGGGAGAGCACGTCTACTCGCCCAGGGAGAGCACGTCTACTCGCCCAGGGAGAGCACGTCTACTCGCCGAGGGAGAGCACGTCTACTCGCCGAGGGAGAGCACGTCTACCCGCCGAGGGAGAGCACGTCTACTCGCCGAGGGAGAGCACGTCTACTCGCCGAGGGAGAGCACGTCTACCTCCCGCCTGAGGGAGAGCACGGGGGGGGGGGGACAAAGACAGGCGGCAGCAGCTTCGGTGAACGTCACCCGGGAGGCGACCGGGGCTGTCCCGGGGCAGTCCCGGGAAGCCGGCGTCCGACACAGGGAACCGTCAGCTGCCGGACCGGGGCGAATCCCCGCGGCCACGGCAGGGGTGGGGGCTCGAAGACAGCCGGCAGCCGCTTCGGTGAACGTCACCCGGGAGGAGACTGGGGCCCTCCCGGGACCGTCCCGGGAAGACGACGTTCGGCACGAGATCCCGGCCGCGGCCGGACCGGCTCGAAGCCTCGCGGTCCCGGCAGCAGCCGGAGCCGCTCGCCGCCTCGGGCTCCCGGCCCCCTACAGATCCGGCGACTCGTTCGCGGGCGGCGGGGGGAGGCAGTGGAGGGGGTGCGGGGAGAAGCGGCAGCGGAGGCGGAGGGGGGGGGGGGCTCGAAGACAGCCGGCAGCCGCTTCGGTGAACGTCACCCAGGAGGCGATCGGGGCCGTCCCGGGGCCGTCCCGGGATGCCGGCTTCCGGCACGGGGTCCCGGCCGCGGCCGGACCGGCTCGTATCCCCGCGGCTCCGGCAGGGGGGGGGGGGGCTCGAAGACAGCCGGCAGTCGCCTCGGTGAACGTCACCCGGCCGGCGACCGCGGCCGTTCCGGGGCCGTCCCGGGAAGCCTGCGACAGGCACGGGGTCCCAGCCGCGGCCGGACCGACTCGAAGCCCCGCGGCCCCGGCACGGGGGAGGCCCAAAGACTGGCGGCAGCCGCTTCGCTGAACGTCACCCGGCCGGCGACCGGGGCCGTCCCGGGGCCGTCCCGGGATGCCGGCATCCGGCACGGGGTCCCGGCCGCGGCCGGAGCGGCTCGAATCCCCGCGGTCCCGGCAGCAGCCGGAGCCGCTCGCCGTTCGGGCTCCCGGCACCCTACGGATCCGGCGACTCGTTCGCCGGCGGCGGGGGGAGGCAGTGAAGGAGGTGCGGGCAGAAGCGGCAGCGGAGGCGGAGGGGGGGGGGGGGCTCGAAGACAGCCGGCAGCCGCTTCGGAGAACGTCACCCGGCCGGCGACCGCGGCCGTTCCGGGGCCGTCCCGGGAAGCCTGCGACAGGCACGGGGTCCCGGCCTCGGCCGGACCCGCACTGGGTGCCGCCGCCTCGGGCTCTCGGGACGGTATGGATCCGCCGACTCGTTCGCCGGCGGCGGGGGGAGGCAGTGGAGGGGGTGCGGGGAGAAGCGGCAGCGGAGGCGGAGGGGGGGGGGGGCTCGAAGACAGCCGGCAGCCGCTTCGGTGAACGTCACCCGGGAGGCGACCGGGACCGGCCCGGGGCAGTCCCGGGAAGCCGGCGTCCGGCACAGGGAACCGTCAGCTGCCGGACCGGGGCGAATCCCCGCGGCCACGGCAGGGGTGGGGGCTCGAAGACAGCCGGCAGCCGCTTCGGTGAACGTCACCCGGGAGGAGACTGGGGCCCTCCCGGGACCGTCCCGGGAAGACGACGTTCGGCACGAGATCCCGGCCGCGGCCGGACCGGCTCGAAGCCCCGCGGCCCCGGCACGGGGGAGGCCCAAAGACTGGCGGCAGCCGCTTCGCTGAACGTCACCCGGCCGGCGACCGGGGCCGTCCCGGGGCCGTCCCGGGATGCCGGCTTCCGGCACGGGGTCCCGGCCGCGGCCGGAGCGGCTCGAATCCCCGCGGTCCCGGCAGCAGCCGGAGCCGCTCGCCGTTCGGGCTCCCGGCACCCTACGGATCCGGCGACTCGTTCGCCGGCGGCGGGGGGAGGCAGTGGAGGGGGTGCGGGCAGAAGCGGCAGCGGAGGCGGAGGGGGGGGGGCTCGAAGACAGCCGGCAGCCGCTTCGGTGAACGTCACCCGGCCGGCGACCGGGGCCGTCCCGGGGCCGTCCGGGGATGCCGGCTTCCGGCACGGGGTCCCGGCCGCGGCCGGAGCGGCTCGAATCCCCGCGGTCCCGGCAGCAGCCGGAGCCGCTCGCCGTTCGGGCTCCCGGCACCCTACAGATCCGGCGACTCGTTCGCCGGCGGCGGGGGGAGGCAGTGGAGGGGGTGCGGGGAGAAGCGGCCGCGGAGGCGGAGGGGGGGGGGGGGGCTCGAAGACAGCCGGCAGCCGCTTCGGTGAACGTCACCCGGGAGGCGACCGGGACCGGCCCGGGAAGCCATCGTCCGGCCCCGGATCCCGGCCGCGGCCGGACCGGCTCGAAGCCCCGCGGCCCCGGCACGGGGGAGGCCCAAAGACTGGCGGCAGCCGCTTCGCTGAACGTCACCCGGCCGGCGACCGGGGCCGTCCCGGGGCCGTCCCGGGATGCCGGCTTCCGGCACGGGGTCCCGGCCGCGGCCGGACCGGCTCGAATCCCCGCGGTCCCGGCAGCAGCCGGAGCCGCTCGCCGTTCGGGCTCCCGGCACCCTACGGATCCGCCGACTCGTTCGCCGGCGGCGGGGGGAGGCAGTGGAGGGGGTGCGGGCAGAAGCGGCAGCGGAGGCGGAGGGGGGGGGGGCTCGAAGACAGCCGGCAGCCGCTTCGGTGAACGTCACCCGGCCGGCGACCGGGGCCGTCCCGGGGCCGTCCGGGGATGCCGGCTTCCGGCACGGGGTCCCGGCCGCGGCCGGAGCGGCTCGAATCCCCGCGGTCCCGGCAGCAGCCGGAGCCGCTCGCCGTTCGGGCTCCCGGCACCCTACAGATCCGGCGACTCGTTCGCCGGCGGCGGGGGGAGGCAGTGGAGGGGGTGCGGGGAGAAGCGGCAGCGGAGGCGGAGGGGGGGGGGGCTCGAAGACAGCCGGCAGCCGCTTCGGTGAACGTCACCCGGGAGGCGACCGGGACCGGCCCGGGAAGCCATCGTCCGGCCCGGGATCCCGGCCGCGGCCGGACCGGCTCGAATCCCCGCGGCCCCGGCACGGGGGAGGCCCAAAGACTGGCGGCAGCCGCTTCGCTGAACGTCACCCGGCCGGCGACCGGGGCCGTCCCGGGGCCGTCCCGGGATGCCGGCTTCCGGCACGGGGTCCCGGCCGCGGCCGGAGCGGCTCGAATCCCCGCGGTCCCGGCAGCAGCCGGAGCCGCTCGCCGTTCGGGCTCCCGGCACCCTACGGATCCGGCGACTCGTTCGCCGGCGGCGGGGGGAGGCAGTGGAGGGGGTGCGGGCAGAAGCGGCCGCGGAGGCGGAGGGGGGGCGGGGGGGACGATAGTGGCGGGGGGCGGGGGGTGCTCGAAGGCAGCCGGCAGCCGGTTCGGTGAACATTCGCCGGGGCGGGGGGGGCGACCTGTCCGTGCCCGGGGCAGCCCCGGGAAGCCGGCAGCCAGCACGGGGTCCCGGCAGCACCTGTTCCCTGCCCTGGGACTTGCCGTGCCCGGCGGCCGGTTGCCGGGTGGGGGGAGCGATGAGAGGCAGGGCGCAGCGGCCGGGGCAGCGCCGGGCCGCAGCGGGGGGCTGGGCGGGTGGGGTAGGCGTCGAGCGGCAAGCCCTCGGCTGCAGCGAATGTTCGGCGGTGCGGGGCGGGGGGGGGACGGGACGACACGTTGGGGGCGCCGAGTCCGAGCCACCCCCGGCCCCAGGGGCGGCCGGAGGGGGAGGCCGGTGCCTGGCCCTGGGAGCTGCTGGGCGCCGGATGGCCGAGGGTGCGTCAGAAGCCGCCCGAGCGGTCGAGCAGGTCCTCCAGAAAGGCCTAGGGTGGCTTCGAGGGCCCCGGGAGCAGTCGAGGGAGGCCTCCAGGCAGGTCTGGAGTGGATGGGAGGCCTTCCAAAGCAGACAAGGGAGGCTGCCAGCGGGGCCTAGGCTGGCACTGCAGCCTGTAAATGGTTGGGGGGGGGGCCTCTGGTGCGGCCTGGAGTCTCTGGGTGGCGTCCAGAGAGGTGCAAAAGATCCTCTGGTGCGGCCTGTGGTGGCGGAGAAGCCTGCAGAGCGTGCGGGGGAGGCTTCTGGTGCGGCCTGGGGTGGGTCGGAAGCCTGCAGAGCGTGCGGGAGAGGCTTCTGGTGCGGCCTGGGGTGGCTGAGAAGCCTGCAGAGCGTGCGGGAGAGGCTTCTGGTGCGGCCTGGGGTGGCTGAGAAGCCTGCAGAGCGTGCGGGAGAGGCTTCTGCTGCGGCCTGGGGTGGCTGAGAAGCCTGCAGAGCGTGCGGGGGAGGCTTCTGTTGGGGCCTGGGGTGGGTCAGAAGCCTACAGAGCGTGCGGGGGAGGCTTCTGGTGCGGCCTGGGGTGGGTCGGAAGCCTGCAGAGCGTGCGGGAGAGGCTTCTGTTGGGGCCTGGGGTGGCTGAGAAGCCTGCAGAGCGTGCGGGGGAGGCTTCTGCTGCGGCCTGGGGTGGCTGAGAAGCCTGCAGAGCGTGCGGGGGAGGCTTCTGCTGCGGCCTGGGGTGGCTGAGAAGCCTGCAGAGCGTGCGGGGGAGGCTTCTGCTGCGGCCTGGGGTGGCTGAGAAGCCTGCAGAGCGTGCGGGGGAGGCTTCTGCTGCGGCCTGGGGTGGCTGAGAAGCCTGCAGAGCGTGCGGGGGAGGCTTCTGGTGCGGCCTGGGGTGGCTGAGAAGCCTGCAGAGCGTGCGGGGGAGGCTTCTGGTGCGGCCTGGGGTGGGACGGAAGCCTGCAGAGCGTGCGGGGGAGGCTTCTGGTGCGGCCTGGGGTGGGTCGGAAGCCTGCAGAGCGTGCGGGAGAGGCTTCTGCTGCGGCCTGGGGTGGGTCGGAAGCCTGCAGAGCGTGCGGGAGAGGCTTCTGTTGGGGCCTGGGGTGGCTGAGAAGCCTGCAGAGCGTGCGGGAGAGGCTTCTGCTGCGGCCTGGGGTGGCTGAGAAGCCTGCAGAGCGTGCGGGAGAGGCTTCTGCTGCGGCCTGGGGTGGCTGAGAAGCCTGCAGAGCGTGCGGGAGAGGCTTCTGGCGCGGCCTGGGGTGGCTGAGAAGCCTGCAGAGCGTGCGGGAGAGGCTTCTGCTGCGGCCTGGGGTGGCTGAGAAGCCTGCAGAGCGTGCGGGAGAGGCTTCTGCTGCGGCCTGGGGTGGCTGAGAAGCCTGCAGAGCGTGCGGGAGAGGCTTCTGCTGCGGCCTGGGGTGGCTGAGAAGCCTGCAGGGCGTGCGGGAGAGGCTTCTGCTGCGGCCTGGGGTGGGTGGGAAGCCTGCAGAGCGTGCGGGGGAGGCTTCTGGTGCGGCCTGGGGTGGCTGAGAAGCCTGCAGAGCGTGCGGGGGAGGCTTCTGGTGCGGCCTGGGGTGGCTGAGAAGCCTGAAGAGCGTGCGGGGGAGGCTTCTGGTGCGGCCTGGGGTGGCTGAGAAGCCTGCAGAGCGTGCGGGGGAGGCTTCTGGTGCGGCCTGGGGTGGCTGAGAAGCCTGCAGAGCGTGCGGGAGAGGCTTCTGGTGCGGCCTGGGGTGGCTGAGAAGCCTGCAGAGCGTGCGGGGGAGGCTTCTGGTGCGGCCTGGGGTGGCTGAGAAGCCTGCAGAGCGTGCGGGAGAGGCTTCTGCTGCGGCCTGGGGTGGCTGAGAAGCCTGCAGAGCGTGCGGGAGAGGCTTCTGCTGCGGCCTGGGGTGGCTGAGAAGCCTGCAGAGCGTGCGGGAGAGGCTTCTGCTGCGGCCTGGGGTGGGTCGGAAGCCTGCAGAGCGTGCGGGAGAGGCTTCTGGTGCGGCCTGGGGTGGCTGAGAAGCCTGAAGAGCGTGCGGGAGAGGCTTCTGGTGCGGCCTGGGGTGGCTGAGAAGCCTGCAGAGCGTGCGGGGGAGGCTTCTGGTGCGGCCTGGGGTGGCTGAGAAGCCTGCAGAGCGTGCGGGAGAGGCTTCTGGTGCGGCCTGGGGTGGCTGAGAAGCCTGCAGAGCGTGCGGGAGAGGCTTCTGCTGCGGCCTGGGGTGGCTGAGAAGCCTGCAGAGCGTGCGGGAGAGGCTTCTGCTGCGGCCTGGGGTGGGTCGGAAGCCTGCAGAGCGTGCGGGAGAGGCTTCTGCTGCGGCCTGGGGTGGGTCGGAAGCCTGCAGAGCTTGCGGGGGAGGCTTCTGGTGCGGCCTGGGGTGGGTCGGAAGCCTGCAGAGCATGCGGGGGAGGCTTCTGCTGCGGCCTGGGGTCTCTGGGTGGCCTCTAGAGAGGTGCAAAAGACCCTCTGGGTTGGGCTGGGGTGGCTCTTGGACCCCTGCCACACAGTGGAGAGAGGCCTCCGGCCCGCCACCTGTGTCCCTGTGTGCCTGAGTGCCTGTGTCCCTGTGTCCCTGTGTCCCTGTGTCCCTGAGTGCCTGAGTGCCTGTGTCCCTGTGTCCCTGTGTCCCTGAGTGCCTGAGTGCCTGTGTCCCTGTGTCCCTGTGTCCCTGAGTGCCTGAGTGCCTGTGTCCCTGTGTCCCTGTGTCCCTGAGTGCCTGAGTGCCTGAGTGCCTGTGTCCCTGTGTCCTTGTGTCCCTGTGTCCCTGTGTCCCTGTGTGCCCGAGTGCCTGTGTCCCTGTGTCCCTGTCTGTGTACCTGTGTGCGAGAGTGTCCGGCACGCCACCCAGCGGCGGCGGGCAAGCAGGTAGGCGGGTGGGCGGGCCGGCGAGGGCCAGTGTGAGTTTGGGGGGTGGGAGGGGAGGCGGCAGCTGGAAGCGTCAGAGGAGGGGGCGTGGCTCCGGCTGGCCCCGGGAGCAGGTTCCCGGGACCGGGACCGGCTGGACCCGGCGGGTGGTTGATCCCGGGGCGGGGGGCAGAGGCGGCGGGAAGCGGCAGCTGCGTGTGCGGCGGGGGGGTGGAGGGCGAACCGCGGCGGGAAGCGGATGCTTCAGAGCAGGTTACGGGGGCGGGGACGGACGACACCACCTGTCCCCGCCCCGGGACGGGCTGGACCCGGCGCCCTGGACCCGGCGCCGTGTACCCGCCGCCGCCCCCGCCGCCGCCCCCCTCCGCCACCCCGGGACCCCGACGTTTTTTGGCGCCCGCGCCTTTTTTTGCTCCCCGCCTGCCCGCGCTGCCCCGGGCCCTCCCCCGGGGCGGGGCGGGAGGGAGGGACGGACGGACGGGTAGCCGGGGATCTCCGAGCGCGCGCGCCACCAGACCGAGGCGGGTCCCGGCGGCGGCGGCGGCGGCGGCGGCGGCGGCGGCGGCAGCAAGCGACGGCGGGGGGGGCAGGCTAGGGAGAGAGGGGGAGCGGCATGCGGTAGGGCTGGGGGGTTTGTTTCGGGGGGGAGGGGTGGGGGGGGGTGGCAGCGGTCAGCGAGAGCGGGGAGAGGGGGAGCGGCATGCGGTAGGGCTGGGGTGTTTTTGGGGTGGGGGCGTTGGGGGGATTAGCGGGCGGGCGGGCAGCCGAGCCAAGCGGCAAGCCGGGGGGCGGGCGAGGGCGGCTTTAGGGCCGGAGGAGCGGAGCGCAACCTCCCCCGTGCAGGCTCCAGCGTGGAGAGCAGCAAGTTTTTGGGGACGGGGGACGACGGACGGGAGGGGCAGCGGCGAGAGGCTAGCTGCGGCAAGGGGCACCGGCACGGCCGCCCTAACAGCGCCGCCTCGGTCGCAGGGGTTAGAGAGCAGCCGGGCAGCCCGGGAGGGAAGCGGCAGCCCGCGTCGCGATCCCCCCTCCAGGGGACAATGTGGGAAGGGGAAGCCGCGGCGGCTTTGGCGGGGGGTGCCCAGCTGCTAGCGGCTTCGGGGGGCAGTTAGCGGCGGCGGGGGGGGGGGAGATGGGTCGCGGCAGCGGCAAGAGATAACGGCGGGCGGGGGGGCTCCGTGCAAAGCGGTAACGGGAGCCGGGGGGTGTGGGGAGCTGGGGGTGGCAGCAGCGGCAAGAGGCAACGTCGGGAGGGGGGGCTCCGCGCAAACCGGTAACGGGGGCCGGGGGGTGTGGGGGGGGCGGTGGTGGCCGCGGCAAGAGGCAACGGCAGGCGGGGGGGCTCCGCGCAAACCGGCAGCGGGGGGGGGGGGGCGGGGGTAGCGGCAAGAGGCAACGGCGGGAAGGGGGGGCTCCGCGCAAACCGCTAACGGGAGCCGGGGGGTGTGGGGAGCTGGGGGTGGCAGCAGCGGCAAGAGGCAACGTCGGGAGGGGGGGCTCCGCGCAAACCGGTAACGGGGGCCGGGGGGTGTGGGGGGGGCGGTGGTGGCCGCGGCAAGAGGCAACGGCAGGCGGGGGGGCTCCGCGCAAACCGGCAGCGGGGGGGGGGCGGGGGTAGCGGCAAGAGGCAACGGCGGGAAGGGGGGGCTCCGCGCAAACCGGCAGCGGGGGGGGGGGCGGGGGTAGCGGCAAGAGGCAACGGCGGGAAGGGGGGGCTCCGCGCAAACCGGCAGCGGGGGGGGGGGCGGGGGTAGCGGCAAGAGGCAACGGCGGGAAGGGGGGGCTCCGCGCAAACCGGCAGCGGGTGGGGGCGGGGGTAGCGGCAAGAGGCAACGGCGGGAAGGGGGGGCTCCGCGCAAAGCGGCAGCGGGGGGGGGCGGGGGTAGCGGCAAGAGGCAACGGCGGGAAGGGGGGGCTCCGCGCAAACCGGCAGCGGGGGGGGGGCGGGGGTAGCGGCAAGAGGCAACGGCGGGAAGGGGGGGCTCCGCGCAAACCGGCAGCGGGGGCGGGGGGGGAGGCGGTCAGGAGCGGGGGGAGATTTCTAGAGATGCCGGCAGACCTTCTCCCCGGAGAACAGCGCTGTTGAAGAAAAGACTGCTTCAGAACACAACCTTTAATGAAAGACGCTCGATGAAAACAACACTTAATAAAAGAAGGTTTCATGCCGACTGCCTCTCTTCATTTACGCCGCCGCGGGGGGGGGGGGGTTGGGGGGGGGGGGGGGGTTGGGGGCCGGGCGGGCGATACCAGGCGGCCCTCGTCCCGGGGACCACGTCTACCCCGCGGTTCCAGCCTCCGCGCGCTAAGTGCCCGCCCGGCCGCGGGGAGCACGTCTACCTCCTGCCGCACGGCTCAGTGCACTAAGTCCCCCCTCGCCATGGAGAGCACGTCTACCTGCCAGCTCAGGGAGAGCACGTCTACTCACCGAGGGAGAGCACGTCTACCTCCTCGGGAAGGAGAGCACGTCTACCTCCTGGGAAGGAGAGCACGTCTACCTCCTCGGGAAGGAGAGCACGTCTACCTCCTGGGAAGGAGAGCACGTCTACCTCCTCGGGAAGGAGAGCACGTCTACCTGCCGCCGCACGGCTCAGTGCACTAAGTCCCCCCCTCGCCAGGGAGAGCACGTCTACCTCCTCGGGAAGGAGAGCACGTCTACCTGCCGCCGCACGGCTCAGTGCACTAAGTCCCCCCTCGCCAGGGAGAGCACGTCTACCTCCTCGGGAAGGAGAGCACGTCTACCTGCCGCCGCACGGCTCAGTGCACTAAGTCCCCCCCTCGCCAGGGAGAGCACGTCTACCTCCTCGGGAAGGAGAGCACGTCTACCTGCCGCCGCACGGCTCAGTGCACTAAGTCCCCCCTCGCCAGGGA
>NW_027142707.1:175000-182500 GCF_026170545.1 Melanerpes formicivorus
AGGGAGAGCACGTCTACTCGCCGAGGGAGAGCACGTCTACTCGCCGAGGGAGAGCACGTCTACTCGCCGAGGGAGAGCACGTCTACTCGCCGAGGGAGAGCACGTCTACTCGCCCAGGGAGAGCACGTCTACTCGCCCAGGGAGAGCACGTCTACTCGCCGAGGGAGAGCACGTCTACTCGCCCAGGGAGAGCACGTCTACTCGCCCAGGGAGAGCACGTCTACTCGCCCAGGGAGAGCACGTCTACTCGCCCAGAGAGAGCACGTCTACTCGCCCAGGGAGAGCACGTCTACTCGCCCAGGGAGAGCACGTCTACTCGCCCAGGGAGAGCACGTCTACTCGCCCAGGGAGAGCACGTCTACTCGCCGAGGGAGAGCACGTCTACTCGCCGAGGGAGAGCACGTCTACTCGCCCAGGGAGAGCACGTCTACTCGCCCAGGGAGAGCACGTCTACTCGCCGAGGGAGAGCACGTCTACTCGCCGAGGGAGAGCACGTCTACCCGCCGAGGGAGAGCACGTCTACTCGCCGAGGGAGAGCACGTCTACTCGCCGAGGGAGAGCACGTCTACCTCCCGCCTGAGGGAGAGCACGGGGGGGGGGGGACAAAGACAGGCGGCAGCAGCTTCGGTGAACGTCACCCGGGAGGCGACCGGGGCTGTCCCGGGGCAGTCCCGGGAAGCCGGCGTCCGACACAGGGAACCGTCAGCTGCCGGACCGGGGCGAATCCCCGCGGCCACGGCAGGGGTGGGGGCTCGAAGACAGCCGGCAGCCGCTTCGGTGAACGTCACCCGGGAGGAGACTGGGGCCCTCCCGGGACCGTCCCGGGAAGACGACGTTCGGCACGAGATCCCGGCCGCGGCCGGACCGGCTCGAAGCCTCGCGGTCCCGGCAGCAGCCGGAGCCGCTCGCCGCCTCGGGCTCCCGGCCCCCTACAGATCCGGCGACTCGTTCGCGGGCGGCGGGGGGAGGCAGTGGAGGGGGTGCGGGGAGAAGCGGCAGCGGAGGCGGAGGGGGGGGGGGGCTCGAAGACAGCCGGCAGCCGCTTCGGTGAACGTCACCCAGGAGGCGATCGGGGCCGTCCCGGGGCCGTCCCGGGATGCCGGCTTCCGGCACGGGGTCCCGGCCGCGGCCGGACCGGCTCGTATCCCCGCGGCTCCGGCAGGGGGGGGGGGGGCTCGAAGACAGCCGGCAGTCGCCTCGGTGAACGTCACCCGGCCGGCGACCGCGGCCGTTCCGGGGCCGTCCCGGGAAGCCTGCGACAGGCACGGGGTCCCAGCCGCGGCCGGACCGACTCGAAGCCCCGCGGCCCCGGCACGGGGGAGGCCCAAAGACTGGCGGCAGCCGCTTCGCTGAACGTCACCCGGCCGGCGACCGGGGCCGTCCCGGGGCCGTCCCGGGATGCCGGCATCCGGCACGGGGTCCCGGCCGCGGCCGGAGCGGCTCGAATCCCCGCGGTCCCGGCAGCAGCCGGAGCCGCTCGCCGTTCGGGCTCCCGGCACCCTACGGATCCGGCGACTCGTTCGCCGGCGGCGGGGGGAGGCAGTGAAGGAGGTGCGGGCAGAAGCGGCAGCGGAGGCGGAGGGGGGGGGGGGGCTCGAAGACAGCCGGCAGCCGCTTCGGAGAACGTCACCCGGCCGGCGACCGCGGCCGTTCCGGGGCCGTCCCGGGAAGCCTGCGACAGGCACGGGGTCCCGGCCTCGGCCGGACCCGCACTGGGTGCCGCCGCCTCGGGCTCTCGGGACGGTATGGATCCGCCGACTCGTTCGCCGGCGGCGGGGGGAGGCAGTGGAGGGGGTGCGGGGAGAAGCGGCAGCGGAGGCGGAGGGGGGGGGGGGCTCGAAGACAGCCGGCAGCCGCTTCGGTGAACGTCACCCGGGAGGCGACCGGGACCGGCCCGGGGCAGTCCCGGGAAGCCGGCGTCCGGCACAGGGAACCGTCAGCTGCCGGACCGGGGCGAATCCCCGCGGCCACGGCAGGGGTGGGGGCTCGAAGACAGCCGGCAGCCGCTTCGGTGAACGTCACCCGGGAGGAGACTGGGGCCCTCCCGGGACCGTCCCGGGAAGACGACGTTCGGCACGAGATCCCGGCCGCGGCCGGACCGGCTCGAAGCCCCGCGGCCCCGGCACGGGGGAGGCCCAAAGACTGGCGGCAGCCGCTTCGCTGAACGTCACCCGGCCGGCGACCGGGGCCGTCCCGGGGCCGTCCCGGGATGCCGGCTTCCGGCACGGGGTCCCGGCCGCGGCCGGAGCGGCTCGAATCCCCGCGGTCCCGGCAGCAGCCGGAGCCGCTCGCCGTTCGGGCTCCCGGCACCCTACGGATCCGGCGACTCGTTCGCCGGCGGCGGGGGGAGGCAGTGGAGGGGGTGCGGGCAGAAGCGGCAGCGGAGGCGGAGGGGGGGGGGCTCGAAGACAGCCGGCAGCCGCTTCGGTGAACGTCACCCGGCCGGCGACCGGGGCCGTCCCGGGGCCGTCCGGGGATGCCGGCTTCCGGCACGGGGTCCCGGCCGCGGCCGGAGCGGCTCGAATCCCCGCGGTCCCGGCAGCAGCCGGAGCCGCTCGCCGTTCGGGCTCCCGGCACCCTACAGATCCGGCGACTCGTTCGCCGGCGGCGGGGGGAGGCAGTGGAGGGGGTGCGGGGAGAAGCGGCCGCGGAGGCGGAGGGGGGGGGGGGGGCTCGAAGACAGCCGGCAGCCGCTTCGGTGAACGTCACCCGGGAGGCGACCGGGACCGGCCCGGGAAGCCATCGTCCGGCCCCGGATCCCGGCCGCGGCCGGACCGGCTCGAAGCCCCGCGGCCCCGGCACGGGGGAGGCCCAAAGACTGGCGGCAGCCGCTTCGCTGAACGTCACCCGGCCGGCGACCGGGGCCGTCCCGGGGCCGTCCCGGGATGCCGGCTTCCGGCACGGGGTCCCGGCCGCGGCCGGACCGGCTCGAATCCCCGCGGTCCCGGCAGCAGCCGGAGCCGCTCGCCGTTCGGGCTCCCGGCACCCTACGGATCCGCCGACTCGTTCGCCGGCGGCGGGGGGAGGCAGTGGAGGGGGTGCGGGCAGAAGCGGCAGCGGAGGCGGAGGGGGGGGGGGCTCGAAGACAGCCGGCAGCCGCTTCGGTGAACGTCACCCGGCCGGCGACCGGGGCCGTCCCGGGGCCGTCCGGGGATGCCGGCTTCCGGCACGGGGTCCCGGCCGCGGCCGGAGCGGCTCGAATCCCCGCGGTCCCGGCAGCAGCCGGAGCCGCTCGCCGTTCGGGCTCCCGGCACCCTACAGATCCGGCGACTCGTTCGCCGGCGGCGGGGGGAGGCAGTGGAGGGGGTGCGGGGAGAAGCGGCAGCGGAGGCGGAGGGGGGGGGGGCTCGAAGACAGCCGGCAGCCGCTTCGGTGAACGTCACCCGGGAGGCGACCGGGACCGGCCCGGGAAGCCATCGTCCGGCCCGGGATCCCGGCCGCGGCCGGACCGGCTCGAATCCCCGCGGCCCCGGCACGGGGGAGGCCCAAAGACTGGCGGCAGCCGCTTCGCTGAACGTCACCCGGCCGGCGACCGGGGCCGTCCCGGGGCCGTCCCGGGATGCCGGCTTCCGGCACGGGGTCCCGGCCGCGGCCGGAGCGGCTCGAATCCCCGCGGTCCCGGCAGCAGCCGGAGCCGCTCGCCGTTCGGGCTCCCGGCACCCTACGGATCCGGCGACTCGTTCGCCGGCGGCGGGGGGAGGCAGTGGAGGGGGTGCGGGCAGAAGCGGCCGCGGAGGCGGAGGGGGGGCGGGGGGGACGATAGTGGCGGGGGGCGGGGGGTGCTCGAAGGCAGCCGGCAGCCGGTTCGGTGAACATTCGCCGGGGCGGGGGGGGCGACCTGTCCGTGCCCGGGGCAGCCCCGGGAAGCCGGCAGCCAGCACGGGGTCCCGGCAGCACCTGTTCCCTGCCCTGGGACTTGCCGTGCCCGGCGGCCGGTTGCCGGGTGGGGGGAGCGATGAGAGGCAGGGCGCAGCGGCCGGGGCAGCGCCGGGCCGCAGCGGGGGGCTGGGCGGGTGGGGTAGGCGTCGAGCGGCAAGCCCTCGGCTGCAGCGAATGTTCGGCGGTGCGGGGCGGGGGGGGGACGGGACGACACGTTGGGGGCGCCGAGTCCGAGCCACCCCCGGCCCCAGGGGCGGCCGGAGGGGGAGGCCGGTGCCTGGCCCTGGGAGCTGCTGGGCGCCGGATGGCCGAGGGTGCGTCAGAAGCCGCCCGAGCGGTCGAGCAGGTCCTCCAGAAAGGCCTAGGGTGGCTTCGAGGGCCCCGGGAGCAGTCGAGGGAGGCCTCCAGGCAGGTCTGGAGTGGATGGGAGGCCTTCCAAAGCAGACAAGGGAGGCTGCCAGCGGGGCCTAGGCTGGCACTGCAGCCTGTAAATGGTTGGGGGGGGGGCCTCTGGTGCGGCCTGGAGTCTCTGGGTGGCGTCCAGAGAGGTGCAAAAGATCCTCTGGTGCGGCCTGTGGTGGCGGAGAAGCCTGCAGAGCGTGCGGGGGAGGCTTCTGGTGCGGCCTGGGGTGGGTCGGAAGCCTGCAGAGCGTGCGGGAGAGGCTTCTGGTGCGGCCTGGGGTGGCTGAGAAGCCTGCAGAGCGTGCGGGAGAGGCTTCTGGTGCGGCCTGGGGTGGCTGAGAAGCCTGCAGAGCGTGCGGGAGAGGCTTCTGCTGCGGCCTGGGGTGGCTGAGAAGCCTGCAGAGCGTGCGGGGGAGGCTTCTGTTGGGGCCTGGGGTGGGTCAGAAGCCTACAGAGCGTGCGGGGGAGGCTTCTGGTGCGGCCTGGGGTGGGTCGGAAGCCTGCAGAGCGTGCGGGAGAGGCTTCTGTTGGGGCCTGGGGTGGCTGAGAAGCCTGCAGAGCGTGCGGGGGAGGCTTCTGCTGCGGCCTGGGGTGGCTGAGAAGCCTGCAGAGCGTGCGGGGGAGGCTTCTGCTGCGGCCTGGGGTGGCTGAGAAGCCTGCAGAGCGTGCGGGGGAGGCTTCTGCTGCGGCCTGGGGTGGCTGAGAAGCCTGCAGAGCGTGCGGGGGAGGCTTCTGCTGCGGCCTGGGGTGGCTGAGAAGCCTGCAGAGCGTGCGGGGGAGGCTTCTGGTGCGGCCTGGGGTGGCTGAGAAGCCTGCAGAGCGTGCGGGGGAGGCTTCTGGTGCGGCCTGGGGTGGGACGGAAGCCTGCAGAGCGTGCGGGGGAGGCTTCTGGTGCGGCCTGGGGTGGGTCGGAAGCCTGCAGAGCGTGCGGGAGAGGCTTCTGCTGCGGCCTGGGGTGGGTCGGAAGCCTGCAGAGCGTGCGGGAGAGGCTTCTGTTGGGGCCTGGGGTGGCTGAGAAGCCTGCAGAGCGTGCGGGAGAGGCTTCTGCTGCGGCCTGGGGTGGCTGAGAAGCCTGCAGAGCGTGCGGGAGAGGCTTCTGCTGCGGCCTGGGGTGGCTGAGAAGCCTGCAGAGCGTGCGGGAGAGGCTTCTGGCGCGGCCTGGGGTGGCTGAGAAGCCTGCAGAGCGTGCGGGAGAGGCTTCTGCTGCGGCCTGGGGTGGCTGAGAAGCCTGCAGAGCGTGCGGGAGAGGCTTCTGCTGCGGCCTGGGGTGGCTGAGAAGCCTGCAGAGCGTGCGGGAGAGGCTTCTGCTGCGGCCTGGGGTGGCTGAGAAGCCTGCAGGGCGTGCGGGAGAGGCTTCTGCTGCGGCCTGGGGTGGGTGGGAAGCCTGCAGAGCGTGCGGGGGAGGCTTCTGGTGCGGCCTGGGGTGGCTGAGAAGCCTGCAGAGCGTGCGGGGGAGGCTTCTGGTGCGGCCTGGGGTGGCTGAGAAGCCTGAAGAGCGTGCGGGGGAGGCTTCTGGTGCGGCCTGGGGTGGCTGAGAAGCCTGCAGAGCGTGCGGGGGAGGCTTCTGGTGCGGCCTGGGGTGGCTGAGAAGCCTGCAGAGCGTGCGGGAGAGGCTTCTGGTGCGGCCTGGGGTGGCTGAGAAGCCTGCAGAGCGTGCGGGGGAGGCTTCTGGTGCGGCCTGGGGTGGCTGAGAAGCCTGCAGAGCGTGCGGGAGAGGCTTCTGCTGCGGCCTGGGGTGGCTGAGAAGCCTGCAGAGCGTGCGGGAGAGGCTTCTGCTGCGGCCTGGGGTGGCTGAGAAGCCTGCAGAGCGTGCGGGAGAGGCTTCTGCTGCGGCCTGGGGTGGGTCGGAAGCCTGCAGAGCGTGCGGGAGAGGCTTCTGGTGCGGCCTGGGGTGGCTGAGAAGCCTGAAGAGCGTGCGGGAGAGGCTTCTGGTGCGGCCTGGGGTGGCTGAGAAGCCTGCAGAGCGTGCGGGGGAGGCTTCTGGTGCGGCCTGGGGTGGCTGAGAAGCCTGCAGAGCGTGCGGGAGAGGCTTCTGGTGCGGCCTGGGGTGGCTGAGAAGCCTGCAGAGCGTGCGGGAGAGGCTTCTGCTGCGGCCTGGGGTGGCTGAGAAGCCTGCAGAGCGTGCGGGAGAGGCTTCTGCTGCGGCCTGGGGTGGGTCGGAAGCCTGCAGAGCGTGCGGGAGAGGCTTCTGCTGCGGCCTGGGGTGGGTCGGAAGCCTGCAGAGCTTGCGGGGGAGGCTTCTGGTGCGGCCTGGGGTGGGTCGGAAGCCTGCAGAGCATGCGGGGGAGGCTTCTGCTGCGGCCTGGGGTCTCTGGGTGGCCTCTAGAGAGGTGCAAAAGACCCTCTGGGTTGGGCTGGGGTGGCTCTTGGACCCCTGCCACACAGTGGAGAGAGGCCTCCGGCCCGCCACCTGTGTCCCTGTGTGCCTGAGTGCCTGTGTCCCTGTGTCCCTGTGTCCCTGTGTCCCTGAGTGCCTGAGTGCCTGTGTCCCTGTGTCCCTGTGTCCCTGAGTGCCTGAGTGCCTGTGTCCCTGTGTCCCTGTGTCCCTGAGTGCCTGAGTGCCTGTGTCCCTGTGTCCCTGTGTCCCTGAGTGCCTGAGTGCCTGAGTGCCTGTGTCCCTGTGTCCTTGTGTCCCTGTGTCCCTGTGTCCCTGTGTGCCCGAGTGCCTGTGTCCCTGTGTCCCTGTCTGTGTACCTGTGTGCGAGAGTGTCCGGCACGCCACCCAGCGGCGGCGGGCAAGCAGGTAGGCGGGTGGGCGGGCCGGCGAGGGCCAGTGTGAGTTTGGGGGGTGGGAGGGGAGGCGGCAGCTGGAAGCGTCAGAGGAGGGGGCGTGGCTCCGGCTGGCCCCGGGAGCAGGTTCCCGGGACCGGGACCGGCTGGACCCGGCGGGTGGTTGATCCCGGGGCGGGGGGCAGAGGCGGCGGGAAGCGGCAGCTGCGTGTGCGGCGGGGGGGTGGAGGGCGAACCGCGGCGGGAAGCGGATGCTTCAGAGCAGGTTACGGGGGCGGGGACGGACGACACCACCTGTCCCCGCCCCGGGACGGGCTGGACCCGGCGCCCTGGACCCGGCGCCGTGTACCCGCCGCCGCCCCCGCCGCCGCCCCCCTCCGCCACCCCGGGACCCCGACGTTTTTTGGCGCCCGCGCCTTTTTTTGCTCCCCGCCTGCCCGCGCTGCCCCGGGCCCTCCCCCGGGGCGGGGCGGGAGGGAGGGACGGACG
>NW_027142707.1:197500-205390 GCF_026170545.1 Melanerpes formicivorus
TCGCCCAGGGAGAGCACGTCTACTCGCCCAGGGAGAGCACGTCTACTCGCCGAGGGAGAGCACGTCTACTCGCCCAGGGAGAGCACGTCTACTCGCCCAGGGAGAGCACGTCTACTCGCCCAGGGAGAGCACGTCTACTCGCCCAGAGAGAGCACGTCTACTCGCCCAGGGAGAGCACGTCTACTCGCCCAGGGAGAGCACGTCTACTCGCCCAGGGAGAGCACGTCTACTCGCCCAGGGAGAGCACGTCTACTCGCCGAGGGAGAGCACGTCTACTCGCCGAGGGAGAGCACGTCTACTCGCCCAGGGAGAGCACGTCTACTCGCCCAGGGAGAGCACGTCTACTCGCCGAGGGAGAGCACGTCTACTCGCCGAGGGAGAGCACGTCTACCCGCCGAGGGAGAGCACGTCTACTCGCCGAGGGAGAGCACGTCTACTCGCCGAGGGAGAGCACGTCTACCTCCCGCCTGAGGGAGAGCACGGGGGGGGGGGGACAAAGACAGGCGGCAGCAGCTTCGGTGAACGTCACCCGGGAGGCGACCGGGGCTGTCCCGGGGCAGTCCCGGGAAGCCGGCGTCCGACACAGGGAACCGTCAGCTGCCGGACCGGGGCGAATCCCCGCGGCCACGGCAGGGGTGGGGGCTCGAAGACAGCCGGCAGCCGCTTCGGTGAACGTCACCCGGGAGGAGACTGGGGCCCTCCCGGGACCGTCCCGGGAAGACGACGTTCGGCACGAGATCCCGGCCGCGGCCGGACCGGCTCGAAGCCTCGCGGTCCCGGCAGCAGCCGGAGCCGCTCGCCGCCTCGGGCTCCCGGCCCCCTACAGATCCGGCGACTCGTTCGCGGGCGGCGGGGGGAGGCAGTGGAGGGGGTGCGGGGAGAAGCGGCAGCGGAGGCGGAGGGGGGGGGGGGCTCGAAGACAGCCGGCAGCCGCTTCGGTGAACGTCACCCAGGAGGCGATCGGGGCCGTCCCGGGGCCGTCCCGGGATGCCGGCTTCCGGCACGGGGTCCCGGCCGCGGCCGGACCGGCTCGTATCCCCGCGGCTCCGGCAGGGGGGGGGGGGGCTCGAAGACAGCCGGCAGTCGCCTCGGTGAACGTCACCCGGCCGGCGACCGCGGCCGTTCCGGGGCCGTCCCGGGAAGCCTGCGACAGGCACGGGGTCCCAGCCGCGGCCGGACCGACTCGAAGCCCCGCGGCCCCGGCACGGGGGAGGCCCAAAGACTGGCGGCAGCCGCTTCGCTGAACGTCACCCGGCCGGCGACCGGGGCCGTCCCGGGGCCGTCCCGGGATGCCGGCATCCGGCACGGGGTCCCGGCCGCGGCCGGAGCGGCTCGAATCCCCGCGGTCCCGGCAGCAGCCGGAGCCGCTCGCCGTTCGGGCTCCCGGCACCCTACGGATCCGGCGACTCGTTCGCCGGCGGCGGGGGGAGGCAGTGAAGGAGGTGCGGGCAGAAGCGGCAGCGGAGGCGGAGGGGGGGGGGGGGCTCGAAGACAGCCGGCAGCCGCTTCGGAGAACGTCACCCGGCCGGCGACCGCGGCCGTTCCGGGGCCGTCCCGGGAAGCCTGCGACAGGCACGGGGTCCCGGCCTCGGCCGGACCCGCACTGGGTGCCGCCGCCTCGGGCTCTCGGGACGGTATGGATCCGCCGACTCGTTCGCCGGCGGCGGGGGGAGGCAGTGGAGGGGGTGCGGGGAGAAGCGGCAGCGGAGGCGGAGGGGGGGGGGGGCTCGAAGACAGCCGGCAGCCGCTTCGGTGAACGTCACCCGGGAGGCGACCGGGACCGGCCCGGGGCAGTCCCGGGAAGCCGGCGTCCGGCACAGGGAACCGTCAGCTGCCGGACCGGGGCGAATCCCCGCGGCCACGGCAGGGGTGGGGGCTCGAAGACAGCCGGCAGCCGCTTCGGTGAACGTCACCCGGGAGGAGACTGGGGCCCTCCCGGGACCGTCCCGGGAAGACGACGTTCGGCACGAGATCCCGGCCGCGGCCGGACCGGCTCGAAGCCCCGCGGCCCCGGCACGGGGGAGGCCCAAAGACTGGCGGCAGCCGCTTCGCTGAACGTCACCCGGCCGGCGACCGGGGCCGTCCCGGGGCCGTCCCGGGATGCCGGCTTCCGGCACGGGGTCCCGGCCGCGGCCGGAGCGGCTCGAATCCCCGCGGTCCCGGCAGCAGCCGGAGCCGCTCGCCGTTCGGGCTCCCGGCACCCTACGGATCCGGCGACTCGTTCGCCGGCGGCGGGGGGAGGCAGTGGAGGGGGTGCGGGCAGAAGCGGCAGCGGAGGCGGAGGGGGGGGGGCTCGAAGACAGCCGGCAGCCGCTTCGGTGAACGTCACCCGGCCGGCGACCGGGGCCGTCCCGGGGCCGTCCGGGGATGCCGGCTTCCGGCACGGGGTCCCGGCCGCGGCCGGAGCGGCTCGAATCCCCGCGGTCCCGGCAGCAGCCGGAGCCGCTCGCCGTTCGGGCTCCCGGCACCCTACAGATCCGGCGACTCGTTCGCCGGCGGCGGGGGGAGGCAGTGGAGGGGGTGCGGGGAGAAGCGGCCGCGGAGGCGGAGGGGGGGGGGGGGGCTCGAAGACAGCCGGCAGCCGCTTCGGTGAACGTCACCCGGGAGGCGACCGGGACCGGCCCGGGAAGCCATCGTCCGGCCCCGGATCCCGGCCGCGGCCGGACCGGCTCGAAGCCCCGCGGCCCCGGCACGGGGGAGGCCCAAAGACTGGCGGCAGCCGCTTCGCTGAACGTCACCCGGCCGGCGACCGGGGCCGTCCCGGGGCCGTCCCGGGATGCCGGCTTCCGGCACGGGGTCCCGGCCGCGGCCGGACCGGCTCGAATCCCCGCGGTCCCGGCAGCAGCCGGAGCCGCTCGCCGTTCGGGCTCCCGGCACCCTACGGATCCGCCGACTCGTTCGCCGGCGGCGGGGGGAGGCAGTGGAGGGGGTGCGGGCAGAAGCGGCAGCGGAGGCGGAGGGGGGGGGGGCTCGAAGACAGCCGGCAGCCGCTTCGGTGAACGTCACCCGGCCGGCGACCGGGGCCGTCCCGGGGCCGTCCGGGGATGCCGGCTTCCGGCACGGGGTCCCGGCCGCGGCCGGAGCGGCTCGAATCCCCGCGGTCCCGGCAGCAGCCGGAGCCGCTCGCCGTTCGGGCTCCCGGCACCCTACAGATCCGGCGACTCGTTCGCCGGCGGCGGGGGGAGGCAGTGGAGGGGGTGCGGGGAGAAGCGGCAGCGGAGGCGGAGGGGGGGGGGGCTCGAAGACAGCCGGCAGCCGCTTCGGTGAACGTCACCCGGGAGGCGACCGGGACCGGCCCGGGAAGCCATCGTCCGGCCCGGGATCCCGGCCGCGGCCGGACCGGCTCGAATCCCCGCGGCCCCGGCACGGGGGAGGCCCAAAGACTGGCGGCAGCCGCTTCGCTGAACGTCACCCGGCCGGCGACCGGGGCCGTCCCGGGGCCGTCCCGGGATGCCGGCTTCCGGCACGGGGTCCCGGCCGCGGCCGGAGCGGCTCGAATCCCCGCGGTCCCGGCAGCAGCCGGAGCCGCTCGCCGTTCGGGCTCCCGGCACCCTACGGATCCGGCGACTCGTTCGCCGGCGGCGGGGGGAGGCAGTGGAGGGGGTGCGGGCAGAAGCGGCCGCGGAGGCGGAGGGGGGGCGGGGGGGACGATAGTGGCGGGGGGCGGGGGGTGCTCGAAGGCAGCCGGCAGCCGGTTCGGTGAACATTCGCCGGGGCGGGGGGGGCGACCTGTCCGTGCCCGGGGCAGCCCCGGGAAGCCGGCAGCCAGCACGGGGTCCCGGCAGCACCTGTTCCCTGCCCTGGGACTTGCCGTGCCCGGCGGCCGGTTGCCGGGTGGGGGGAGCGATGAGAGGCAGGGCGCAGCGGCCGGGGCAGCGCCGGGCCGCAGCGGGGGGCTGGGCGGGTGGGGTAGGCGTCGAGCGGCAAGCCCTCGGCTGCAGCGAATGTTCGGCGGTGCGGGGCGGGGGGGGGACGGGACGACACGTTGGGGGCGCCGAGTCCGAGCCACCCCCGGCCCCAGGGGCGGCCGGAGGGGGAGGCCGGTGCCTGGCCCTGGGAGCTGCTGGGCGCCGGATGGCCGAGGGTGCGTCAGAAGCCGCCCGAGCGGTCGAGCAGGTCCTCCAGAAAGGCCTAGGGTGGCTTCGAGGGCCCCGGGAGCAGTCGAGGGAGGCCTCCAGGCAGGTCTGGAGTGGATGGGAGGCCTTCCAAAGCAGACAAGGGAGGCTGCCAGCGGGGCCTAGGCTGGCACTGCAGCCTGTAAATGGTTGGGGGGGGGGCCTCTGGTGCGGCCTGGAGTCTCTGGGTGGCGTCCAGAGAGGTGCAAAAGATCCTCTGGTGCGGCCTGTGGTGGCGGAGAAGCCTGCAGAGCGTGCGGGGGAGGCTTCTGGTGCGGCCTGGGGTGGGTCGGAAGCCTGCAGAGCGTGCGGGAGAGGCTTCTGGTGCGGCCTGGGGTGGCTGAGAAGCCTGCAGAGCGTGCGGGAGAGGCTTCTGGTGCGGCCTGGGGTGGCTGAGAAGCCTGCAGAGCGTGCGGGAGAGGCTTCTGCTGCGGCCTGGGGTGGCTGAGAAGCCTGCAGAGCGTGCGGGGGAGGCTTCTGTTGGGGCCTGGGGTGGGTCAGAAGCCTACAGAGCGTGCGGGGGAGGCTTCTGGTGCGGCCTGGGGTGGGTCGGAAGCCTGCAGAGCGTGCGGGAGAGGCTTCTGTTGGGGCCTGGGGTGGCTGAGAAGCCTGCAGAGCGTGCGGGGGAGGCTTCTGCTGCGGCCTGGGGTGGCTGAGAAGCCTGCAGAGCGTGCGGGGGAGGCTTCTGCTGCGGCCTGGGGTGGCTGAGAAGCCTGCAGAGCGTGCGGGGGAGGCTTCTGCTGCGGCCTGGGGTGGCTGAGAAGCCTGCAGAGCGTGCGGGGGAGGCTTCTGCTGCGGCCTGGGGTGGCTGAGAAGCCTGCAGAGCGTGCGGGGGAGGCTTCTGGTGCGGCCTGGGGTGGCTGAGAAGCCTGCAGAGCGTGCGGGGGAGGCTTCTGGTGCGGCCTGGGGTGGGACGGAAGCCTGCAGAGCGTGCGGGGGAGGCTTCTGGTGCGGCCTGGGGTGGGTCGGAAGCCTGCAGAGCGTGCGGGAGAGGCTTCTGCTGCGGCCTGGGGTGGGTCGGAAGCCTGCAGAGCGTGCGGGAGAGGCTTCTGTTGGGGCCTGGGGTGGCTGAGAAGCCTGCAGAGCGTGCGGGAGAGGCTTCTGCTGCGGCCTGGGGTGGCTGAGAAGCCTGCAGAGCGTGCGGGAGAGGCTTCTGCTGCGGCCTGGGGTGGCTGAGAAGCCTGCAGAGCGTGCGGGAGAGGCTTCTGGCGCGGCCTGGGGTGGCTGAGAAGCCTGCAGAGCGTGCGGGAGAGGCTTCTGCTGCGGCCTGGGGTGGCTGAGAAGCCTGCAGAGCGTGCGGGAGAGGCTTCTGCTGCGGCCTGGGGTGGCTGAGAAGCCTGCAGAGCGTGCGGGAGAGGCTTCTGCTGCGGCCTGGGGTGGCTGAGAAGCCTGCAGGGCGTGCGGGAGAGGCTTCTGCTGCGGCCTGGGGTGGGTGGGAAGCCTGCAGAGCGTGCGGGGGAGGCTTCTGGTGCGGCCTGGGGTGGCTGAGAAGCCTGCAGAGCGTGCGGGGGAGGCTTCTGGTGCGGCCTGGGGTGGCTGAGAAGCCTGAAGAGCGTGCGGGGGAGGCTTCTGGTGCGGCCTGGGGTGGCTGAGAAGCCTGCAGAGCGTGCGGGGGAGGCTTCTGGTGCGGCCTGGGGTGGCTGAGAAGCCTGCAGAGCGTGCGGGAGAGGCTTCTGGTGCGGCCTGGGGTGGCTGAGAAGCCTGCAGAGCGTGCGGGGGAGGCTTCTGGTGCGGCCTGGGGTGGCTGAGAAGCCTGCAGAGCGTGCGGGAGAGGCTTCTGCTGCGGCCTGGGGTGGCTGAGAAGCCTGCAGAGCGTGCGGGAGAGGCTTCTGCTGCGGCCTGGGGTGGCTGAGAAGCCTGCAGAGCGTGCGGGAGAGGCTTCTGCTGCGGCCTGGGGTGGGTCGGAAGCCTGCAGAGCGTGCGGGAGAGGCTTCTGGTGCGGCCTGGGGTGGCTGAGAAGCCTGAAGAGCGTGCGGGAGAGGCTTCTGGTGCGGCCTGGGGTGGCTGAGAAGCCTGCAGAGCGTGCGGGGGAGGCTTCTGGTGCGGCCTGGGGTGGCTGAGAAGCCTGCAGAGCGTGCGGGAGAGGCTTCTGGTGCGGCCTGGGGTGGCTGAGAAGCCTGCAGAGCGTGCGGGAGAGGCTTCTGCTGCGGCCTGGGGTGGCTGAGAAGCCTGCAGAGCGTGCGGGAGAGGCTTCTGCTGCGGCCTGGGGTGGGTCGGAAGCCTGCAGAGCGTGCGGGAGAGGCTTCTGCTGCGGCCTGGGGTGGGTCGGAAGCCTGCAGAGCTTGCGGGGGAGGCTTCTGGTGCGGCCTGGGGTGGGTCGGAAGCCTGCAGAGCATGCGGGGGAGGCTTCTGCTGCGGCCTGGGGTCTCTGGGTGGCCTCTAGAGAGGTGCAAAAGACCCTCTGGGTTGGGCTGGGGTGGCTCTTGGACCCCTGCCACACAGTGGAGAGAGGCCTCCGGCCCGCCACCTGTGTCCCTGTGTGCCTGAGTGCCTGTGTCCCTGTGTCCCTGTGTCCCTGTGTCCCTGAGTGCCTGAGTGCCTGTGTCCCTGTGTCCCTGTGTCCCTGAGTGCCTGAGTGCCTGTGTCCCTGTGTCCCTGTGTCCCTGAGTGCCTGAGTGCCTGTGTCCCTGTGTCCCTGTGTCCCTGAGTGCCTGAGTGCCTGAGTGCCTGTGTCCCTGTGTCCTTGTGTCCCTGTGTCCCTGTGTCCCTGTGTGCCCGAGTGCCTGTGTCCCTGTGTCCCTGTCTGTGTACCTGTGTGCGAGAGTGTCCGGCACGCCACCCAGCGGCGGCGGGCAAGCAGGTAGGCGGGTGGGCGGGCCGGCGAGGGCCAGTGTGAGTTTGGGGGGTGGGAGGGGAGGCGGCAGCTGGAAGCGTCAGAGGAGGGGGCGTGGCTCCGGCTGGCCCCGGGAGCAGGTTCCCGGGACCGGGACCGGCTGGACCCGGCGGGTGGTTGATCCCGGGGCGGGGGGCAGAGGCGGCGGGAAGCGGCAGCTGCGTGTGCGGCGGGGGGGTGGAGGGCGAACCGCGGCGGGAAGCGGATGCTTCAGAGCAGGTTACGGGGGCGGGGACGGACGACACCACCTGTCCCCGCCCCGGGACGGGCTGGACCCGGCGCCCTGGACCCGGCGCCGTGTACCCGCCGCCGCCCCCGCCGCCGCCCCCCTCCGCCACCCCGGGACCCCGACGTTTTTTGGCGCCCGCGCCTTTTTTTGCTCCCCGCCTGCCCGCGCTGCCCCGGGCCCTCCCCCGGGGCGGGGCGGGAGGGAGGGACGGACGGACGGGTAGCCGGGGATCTCCGAGCGCGCGCGCCACCAGACCGAGGCGGGTCCCGGCGGCGGCGGCGGCGGCGGCGGCGGCGGCGGCGGCAGCAAGCGACGGCGGGGGGGGCAGGCTAGGGAGAGAGGGGGAGCGGCATGCGGTAGGGCTGGGGGGTTTGTTTCGGGGGGGAGGGGTGGGGGGGGGTGGCAGCGGTCAGCGAGAGCGGGGAGAGGGGGAGCGGCATGCGGTAGGGCTGGGGTGTTTTTGGGGTGGGGGCGTTGGGGGGATTAGCGGGCGGGCGGGCAGCCGAGCCAAGCGGCAAGCCGGGGGGCGGGCGAGGGCGGCTTTAGGGCCGGAGGAGCGGAGCGCAACCTCCCCCGTGCAGGCTCCAGCGTGGAGAGCAGCAAGTTTTTGGGGACGGGGGACGACGGACGGGAGGGGCAGCGGCGAGAGGCTAGCTGCGGCAAGGGGCACCGGCACGGCCGCCCTAACAGCGCCGCCTCGGTCGCAGGGGTTA
>NW_027142708.1:0-37855 GCF_026170545.1 Melanerpes formicivorus
TCTCTTTCCTTCCTTCTTTCCTTCCTACTTTCCTTCCTTCTTTCCTTCCTTCTTTCTTTCCTTCTTTCTTTCCTTCTTTCTTTCCTTCCTTCTTTCCTTCCTTCTTTCCTTCTTTCTTTCCTTCTTTCTTTCCTTCTTTCCCTCTTTCCCTCTTTCTCTCTTTCTCTTTCTTTCTCTCTTTCTCTCCCTTCCTTCCTTCCTTCCTTCCTTCCTTCCTTCCTCCCTTCCTCCCTTCCTCCCTTCCTCCCTTCCTTCCTTCCTTCCTTCCTTCCTTCCTTCCTTCCTTCCTTCCTTCCTTCCTTCCTTCCTTCCTTCCTTCCTTCCTTCCTTCCTTCCTTCCTTCCTTCCTTCCTTCCTTCCTTCCTTCCTTCCTTCCTTCCTTCCTTCCTTCCTTCCTTCCTTCCTTCCTTTTTATTTCTGTCTGTCTATTTTGTCTTTCTTCTTTTCCCCTTTCCCTTTCCCTTTCCCTTTTTTGAATTTATTTTTTAAATGCTTGAAGCCTCTGGAGCACAAACAAATATTGCAGACACATACCTGTTGTTCAAATCTAGGCACATCTACAATCTGTTTGGACATTTGACTGACTTTAAACACTTCTTGGTATAAAACCAGGCTGAGAATCAAAGCCAACTGAACAGATTAACCCAGGCTTGTCCTGAGAAACAGGCAGTTCACCTCCCCTTTCTAGCTTATGCATGAAAAAGAAACCTCTCTTTAACTTCTCTGGCTAACACTTCTTAAAGCCTGAAAGTATGGCAAGCTATTAAACAGTGCCACTATTGTACTCCTGCAATGGGATATATCATTACATTTTGTGGTGGATTGTGAATTAGCTCAGGGTTCAAACTGGGCTGCAATCTGGGGTAGATTGCAGTGAAGACCAACAAACTCTAGGAAATAGATATGAGTGTAGGGACCTTTTTTATTCAGCAGCCATAAGAACAAATTAATCCAGCCACTACCATTAATATACTTCTCTATGTGTCTTAAGATATATGTGTGCACCTTTGCCAAACAAACTTTTTCCTAGGGCTCCTTTTTTTTTTCATATAAAAAGAAGACAAGAGAGGAGAAGTTGAACCAAGTCTGGCCTAGAACTATGTGGACCTGGCTGGAACTGTGTGAGTTACTTATGTAAAGATAGCTTGGCTTCCTAAGAAAATACAAGGGGGAACTCAAACCATGTCTTCCCGTCTTTGCTGCTCCTGCTTCCAAGTTGCTTCTTGCTCCATTACAGTGGTTCTCCATTAAGGTGAATGATGTTTTCCTGAACTGTGATTTAAGGAGGTATTACAGAGGAACCCAATAGCTCTTTTAATTTGTGGAGCTATAGTTAATCACTGTTTAATTGACCAAACCGTGGCTTTGCAGAAAGCTGACTCAGAAGTCAACATATACCAGATTACAAAGGGGAAAAAAAAGACTGGCACAGGGAAAGGAGATATGAGAAAAAAAGGAGTTTTTTTCAGTCTAATATTTGAAAAGCTCCCCCCTTAACATCTTGCATGTCTGCCCTACTTGATTCCATCCAAATACTCAGTTTTCAAGCAGTTTCAGGTGCTTTTGAAAGGATTTGTATACCTGATCACTACTATGAAACTGTGGGAAGTAATAACCCCAGTGGCAATAGTGAGGAGAAAATCACAGAATCACAGAATCAATAAGGTTGGAAAAGACCTCAAAGATCATCAAGTCCAACCTGTCAAAAAATAGGAAGCACTTCCATGATTAAGTCAAACCATTTCCTTTTTGTGGCTGTGGGAGGTACTACAAGGAGTAAATGAACCAATTTAACCTTGGTTTCTGCCTTGATTTCATCTAAGAGAGAGGCCTTCTGACCACAAAAGTCATCATCCTTCTGCATGGAAGTAGGAAGGCTTGGCATGACCCATATGTAACATTGACAATAACCTGCACAGGCACACAACTTAAGTTGCTCCTCACCCAGCACGGTGGTGTGTGGTGTATCCTCCAAGAAGAAATTCAAGAAACATTACATGTTAGGGTGAGAGGAAATCCCCTGAGCCTCCTCTTCTCCAGGTTAAGCAACCTCAGCTCCCTCAGTTGTAGAGGGCGATGAGATCTGCCCTCAGCCTCCTCTTTCACAGGCTAAAGAACCCTAACTCCCTCAGCCATTCCTCATAAGACTTTTATTCAAGGCCTTCACCACGCAAGTTACTATTCGTTGTGTTGTGTTTGTGAATGGGTTGTGTGCATGAGGTGGAAATAAATCTTCTCTGCCTTAGCTGTTTACAATGAGTTATAATTTTCTTTAAGAGTCCCTTTACCTGTTGAGCATCTGCAAGCTGTTGTGTTGCATGAGTCATGCCAACTGCTGTTACACCGAGCCAACAGTGTTGCAGCACAAACACCCAAATCTGGCTACCCTGCCAGGAAGTTCCAGGCAGCCCAGTTTCAATATCAATGATTTTAGTGTTCAGCACAATCATGAAGAGCAACTCACAAATTCAAAACCTGAACAAACAGGAAAAATCAGCGAGCCCAGAGGTGGATTGCAGACCCTGGACATGGAAATGCAGTAGAACTATTGATTTCACAACATCAGTTTGACAACAACAGACAGATTACACTGAAGTAGCTATCATTGTCTTTCTTTTCCAAAGCCCCACAGGGGGTCTTTGGGAGAGTCTTAAAGCACTGTTTGCACTTACAGAAATGTGTTATCTCACCAGAGTCGATCTTCCACTGGGGAACCCCCAGGCCTTAATACTTACAAAGGTCTACATGAACACATATGTATAAATTCCATAGAGGGACAGCTATTATATGCTGTCTTTCATCTGAATTAAGTGAACACTGTCTTTAAATTATAATGGTTAAAGGCAGCTCAGATTTGAGCCTTAAACTACCTGACAGTCTTCTTTTAATCTGGACTCCATGCTGTTTTTAACAAGAAGCATTATCCTCTTTTTCAGAGGTCAGATGAATCTGTTTTAAGCTCATGAAAAGATAAACACACTGCTGAATGCACAACCTTTTGGAGTTTAGGAGATATTCTGGCACTGGGAGTGTGAGGAAACACTACAAATCCTGCTGTGCACAAGCACCTAATTCCTGGGGTGGAGTGTGCCAGTGGGGGTTCCCCTATCATTCAGTGAATTTCCCTCTGAAACTATGATTCTGAAATATTAAATCAAGTGGAGGTATGGATCTCAGCAGGAGCTTCTACATAAGAGCTTATTCCACTGGCCAGTTCTCAAAAAGTCCCTGCATTTCAGGAGAGCTTAGAAGACAGATGGGGAGACTTCTTCAGCCATGCTGGATGGTGGAGTTTTGACCCTGCATAAACAAAATGTGTAGTTACAGAGGAAAAGTAGCTCAGGGGGATTACAGTCTGTGTGAGCTCTTCTGTCATCATTATTGTAATGGCAGTAAAAGTGTGTTGGACAACTCATGGAGCACACCTATGTGTATGCATTTCAGTGTGTACATATGCACATACATATTCACATGTAAAAGCAGTGCACTGTAAACAGAGGTGGTTCAATAAATGACCAGACCATGCAAGAGTATAAATGTATTTTAGAGACATTTTCACCTAAAGTGCTTGAAGTGTAGGCTCTCATTTCTGAATCCTGGCTGTAATGAGACCTGCCTAGAAGTGAACAGTGTTTTACCAGTGACTATAAGATCGCTTCATGAGGCAACGTGAGCTTACTTTACAAACATGGGCTGCTAATGAAGAGAAACAGGGTTAGGCCACAGCTGATTCAACATCGCCTTCTTACTGCTGCACCCCTTGAACATATCATGGGAGTGATTATTTTAACCAGTGGGGTACCTGGAAGACATGGAGCTTGGCTCTGTTTGGGGCTTGGCTCTGCACAGCCTTGGGGTTGGCACTGCCTCCTTTATTATAACTCTCCAAATCTCTCACTAGTGAAGATGGGAGAGGGGGGTGATACCCTGTGTAGGGGTGTTTTGAGGAGAACTTTGGTTGCTCCTTGGGAAGGATTTCAGCTGGAGATGTGCATTTCTGTGGAAGTTGATCCATTGGCTTCGGAGAGGCACCAAGTGCCATATGAATGTAAATAGTAGTGTCCTCCCTACTCTAGTCATGAGGTCTGTGGTGACAGGTTGGACTCAGTGATCTTTGAGGCCTCTTCCAACCTTAGTGATACTGAATACTGAATATACAGGCTATAATCAGACACCTGAATATAAATATATACAGACTATAATCAGACACCTGAAGATACATCAGGCCCTCTGGAATGCTACCAATGTTTGACACAAGGCTGAGAGCGGACAGCAACTGCCCCCCAGGGGTGTTTGCCCGGGTGTAGCTTTGACCACCATCACCTCATCAGCCACCCCTAGGTTTGCACCATGGTGGCACTGCCTTGGTTGCAGCATCCATGCTGGTTCAGCAGGCTTCTTGGAGTAGTCAGAGCAAGGATGAGATTATATTGTAGGGGAATGGGAACACTGGGTCCTGGGCAACCCATGCTCCCCGGCTGGGCCAGCAGGCTGCATGCACCTCCAGCTGACTTCATGCCAACCACTCCAATAATGCCTAATTCTCACTCTTGTTTCCAGGGACATCAAAAGGAAAGACTGGTGAGTGCTAATGCCAGCGAGGATCAAAACCCATGGTTAAACCTGAAGTCTTACAAATGGGGGAAACCTGCAAATGGTTATAAGGGTGGGCATGTGTGTAAATGGACATCTTGCCTTCATGTCTGATCGAGTTGCCCCATTTGTATATCTTCTGAAGATAAATACAGGGAGATTTCAATTCAGTTAACAATGGTACTTTGGTCAAATGCCTCCAGAAATCAGGAGGGGCTGATGTTATTTTAAATGGTCCTTGTCTCCATTTATACTAAGCAAGCTGAGCCTGGGGTTTGTCCAAAAGAGAGCAGAGAGACCACCGAGTAGTCTCATCAGCAGAGCACTAATTGTGGCCATTTATTATAGTCACTTATCTGATAGTAGCTTCTTTATCTGTGATAGTTTTACAGGGATAAAATCCACCAGGCATTCGCACCAGTATATAAACACGTTACCTTGTGGCAGAGTGTCTGTTACTTACTGTCAACACTTGCCAGCAAAAAAATGCCTATCTCCAGCCTATATGAAGTAATGATGAGTTTAATATGCTCCAGTGAAAGCCACAGAATAAACAAGGCATCACAAGCATTTGCCTTGTCTGGCCTCTTAAACAAATAAAGGTGACTGAGAAGTACAAACAACACCGGGTCAGGGCTTATCAGGGAGATGGTGGCAGAGCTGTTAATGCAAACTCTCTGGTGAGCCAGGGCTCGTGCATGCTAATTATCACAGTAAATATTGGCAGAGCCCTTTATGAGCATCCCTTCCCTCAGCCTGGCCAAGATATTGTGCATCTATCAGAGCTCATCCTGGTATACCGGAGAGCAGGGGAAGGGGAGATGGGTGGGGATGCGACATCTAGTCCTGGCTGTGCCAGCCTGACCAAATCAGGCCAAACAATGTTTTTGTGATGTTGGAATCATCTCCCAAGGGAAGCAGTGGAATCCCCTACACTGGACAGTTTTGAGACTCAGCTTGACAGGGTGCTGGACCATCTTGTTTAAACTATAATACTATTTAGAAAGGTTGGAACTCTTGGGGTGCCTTCCAGAGTGGCATTCTAGGATTCGCTGATGCATGTGTGATTACCTTGCTCAGCCCAACTTCTTCCTTCAGGCACAGTGGATAAATGAAAAAGACCCCATGTTGGTGGTGCAAATGTCATACAACAAAAAGGAGGAAGGGCCACCCAGCCCCAGTCTGTACTTTCAGTTCAAGGAAGGAAAATCACACAAGTGAGAAAAAAATTGAAAATCATCACTGTTTTGCTCCACATTTGGATCAGCCAGAACAAACTCATTTTGCATGTGAGCACAGTCAGTGTAGTCAACAAAATTAGTGAACTAACAGACAAAAACTGAAGACCAACACTTTAACCTGTGAGTAGAGTCTCTGCTAAGGAATCATCCCTATTAAGGGAGGCACTTAAGACCATCCATCGCCTGTCTGACAATAAATAAGCTAACACTCGCTTGGCTTCAGTGCTGATCTAATGATAAGTGATGGAAATAGATCCCATTTGTCATCATGAAACATCAGGGACAAGTGGAGTTAGCTACCTAAGACAACTCTTTTTTTGTTGTTTGTTTAATGTCAAACCCTGCACAAAATCATCAGAAAGCCAAAACTCAGTTACAAATTGAATGTGATGCAGAGGATCTTTGTTCAGTAAGTGATCACAGCCCGTGAGAGAGGATTCACACAGACCTACACCCCACACAGAGGCTGCAAAAACTCTTATGGTCAGCAAAGGTGTTGGGCAATCACTGGCATCATTCTGTAGCCTCAAGGGAGGGGTACTGGTGTTCAGCTTTGCAGAGTCAGCTCACCATGTTCTCATGCAAACTGCCATGTGTAGGCTATATTTGCTTGGGACAAATATGAGTTTTTCATGCAGAACTGTCCTTCCTGTAACTCAGGCCATCAGGATGAGAGCTTCCTGATTTGGCTTAGCTGGAAAATGTGAGGCAATTGTAACATCATCCTCATCTCTCATGGTGAACAACAGACTAACTTGAAAGCTTTCTTCTTGTCTGCTTTCACCATGCTTATTTCCAGCGTTGCAAACACACAGCTGGATTGTTGGGTGACAGTGTGGCTTTCATTTGCATCTAGAAGGTCATGTAATCTGGAAACTGCTGGAAGGGATAATCTCATTTTGAATTGCTTTGTCACTGTAAACAAAATGACCCAGAAACAGATGAAATGCACTGTCAGAGAAGTCCACCTGTTGGCTAAATACTTCTAAAAATAGCCAAATACATGGCAGATGTGGGATAGTGCTCGTGGCCCAGGAGGTGACAACAAGGCTGTGCCAGTAATAGGAATGGCATGGCTCAAGGGGCTTATCCAGCCCTACTTAGTACCAACCACATGCCCCAACAGCTGCACAGCTCATTATGAATTAGAATATACAGAATATACAGAATTAACCAGGATGGAAAAGACCTTCCAGATCATCAGGTCCAACCTATCACCCCACACCATCTAATCAACTAAACCATGGCACCAAGCACTCCATCAGGTCTCTTCCTAAACACCTCCAGTGATGGTGGCTCCACCATCTCCCTGGGCAGTCCATTCCAAAGCCTAACATCTGTCTCATCCAGCCTAAACCTCCACTGGTGTAGCTTGAGATTGTGTCCTCTTGTTCTGGTGCTGATTGCCTGGGAGGAGAGACCAACACTCACCTGACTACAACCTCCCTTCAGGTAGCTGTAGAGAGCAAGAAGGTCTCCCCTGAGCCTCCTCTTCTCCAGATTAAGCAACTGCAGCTCCCTCAGACTCTCCTTGCAGGGCTGTGCTCCAGACCTCTCCCCAGCCTCGTTGCCCTTCTCTGGACACATTCCAGCAAGTCAACATCTAAAACTGAGGGGCTCAGAACTGGACACAGGACTCAAGGTGTGGCCTAACCAGTGCAGTGTACAGGGGCAGAATGACCTCCCTGCTCCTGCTGGCCACACTGTTCCTGATGCAGGCCAGGATGCCATTGGTCTTCTTGGCTGCCTGGATGCACTGCTGGCTCATGTTCAGCTGCTATCAACCAGAACTCCCAGGTCCCTTTCTGCCTGGCTGCTCTCCAGCCACTCTGACCCCAGCCTGCAGCACTGCATGGGGTTGTTGTGGCCAATGTGTAGAACCCAGCACTTAGATGTGTTAAATCTCATGCCATTAAACTGATGGTCATTTTATGCAGTTGCTGGAGACTTGGTTTATCCCATCATTTGCCACCTAGCTGACCTACTAGCCAGCTGTCCCAGGGCTTCCTGGCCATGTAGTTTATTTTGCAGCTGGAGTCAGCCAGGAGCATGGTACCCCGTTGGGTACTGGAGCTCCCAGGCGTGACATTTAGTCACCCAGCTGGAGGGCAGTGGTGGCAGAGCATCCACATTACCATTCTCGGGGCATAACTCATCCTCCTGTGCAGGGACACATGCCAGATCCGAGTCTGCTTGCTGTGTGGTGCGCTCACCACTGAGCCGAGATCACTCCTCGAGGAGGGTGGGCAGTAAGAAGATGGAGGGCTGGCTTTCCAGCTGCACTTGAGGGTGCTGCCTATCAGCAGAAAAAGCAGCCCAGTTTTCCTAGCCAGTAGCTCAGCAGATCCAGCCCCGGATGTGAAAGTCAACTTAATCTCTTTGCACAGGCAATCAAAACTCAGTGGTTAAAACTAATTACCAGTGTTGTTGATGGTGCATGAACCAGAGGAGAGCTGGCTACTTTTCCCAGGGTCGTATAAGTTTCTGTGCTGCTGGCAGAGTAGAACATACAAAAAAACAAGGTATTATTTTTTGTCAGCAAATGAAACATATCTGACTCAAATTTCCTGCAGAAGACAGCAGATCCGTTGAGTAAAAGAGTGTCATTTTTATAGTCCCTTCTCCCAGCACAACCACATTTAAGCAAGCCACAAACCTGAATGGCAATCTGATTTTGCGTTTAGAAAAGAGATTTAGCATGTTACAGTACATTTTCCCCGGGCTACAGGGGAACTGTTTCTTGCTTAGCTGTGAGTTCATAAATTATCAGGTCGAGTTCATGCACTCTCGTGTTTCAGGACAGAGCTGTTTTACAAATAAGCCTGTGTGGTGTGGTTCTCTTTCATTGGGAAAGCCTTCAAATAGGAGAGATTGATAGGGCAGGGGAACAATACAGAGGAGTGGGCAACCGATTCTGATAGAGTTAAAAATCTGTTACCACTTCAGCAGCTGTTGCTTAATCTCCTGTTTTCAGAGCTGATAACATGATCATAAAGTTCACTCCTGGCTGAACGCTGGCACAGGAGTTTCTCAATCCAGAAGTGATTTCCAGACAGGAACATTAGTGCTACTATTAATAAAACCTCCTCCTTGCCAGTGACAGAAGTGCAAATAAATGCAAGATTTGATTGGTGATAGAAGCTGCTGAGGTCCAGCCAGTATCTGACTGTATAAAAACAACTTTGCACAGACAGAAATATCAAACATAAAATATGAGGGTACAGAAATATGCCTTTTGCCCTCCAATTGGTGCAGCTCTCTAACAGGAGATTTTGGAGCAAAACCAAGGACTGCTGTTGGCTTTTTATTGCTCTGCGATCATCAGTGGCACTTCAAGCAGACAGCAAGGTGACAGGAAAATCTTGTCCCATAGCCTATTGCCACTGGTGGAATTTCTACCTAGCTCAAGCCCAGCACCTGCCTTGCAAAAGGCTGACCTCTAATGATGGCTGTTGCAGCAATGGCAGTGAGTTGGGCTGAGCATTTTGCAGGGAACGTGGTTTTTTGCTTCAGAAGGGGCCAGCCTCAGCACTAGAACCACCAAAACTCCTTCTCTGTGTAACCCTGGAAGAACAAGGAGGAAGCTTCCTTTTTTTTTAAGGTCCAGGAAGCTGTCATCTCCACTGTTTAGGTCTTATTTATAACCAAGTCTTTATAACAAACTTCTTTGAATAAATCTTTCCATACTCTGCATTTTAGCTCCTAATGTGGAAAAAAAGATAATAAAGAAGGTGTTTTGACTCTTGTTAAGCAGTTTGTGTGTCTCAGAGGGGAGGAAAAAACAAAAGCAAGTTGCCTAAGTACAATGTAAACAGCTCAAGTCTGAAAGAGCTTTAAGACCTGGGTTAGTGATTACAAACAGTGCTCCTTCACTCTCCAAAGCTGACACTGCAGCTGTGACAGCACTACAGGTATTCCACAGTTGTGCTAGGCACTGTTTGCAATGAACTGTTTGAAAAATGCCTAATGAAGACTAAGTGAAGCTGTCACGAGGTCTGAGTGTGGGAAAGGAGAGGTTGCCATTAAGATTAATACCAAGGTTTAATTACTTCCCTGCCCCCGCTCCAGAAACGCAGCTTAATTAAACCAAAGGTTTTAAGCTTTTTGATAATTGTGTAATTTCATGTTATACCAACAACCTTTCTTAAGGTCCTTGTTGAATTCAGGCAAGCAGCTGTCAGTGTCTATTCTCACCTGATATTCTCACTCCCTTTCTCTCCCCACCACCACCAGCAGGAACTTACACAATCAGTTTCCTTAGGAGTGTTTTGATGCTTTCACTGCCTGCCAAAAGGAGGAAGTATAAAACACACAGAGAACATTCCCCCCCCACACATAAATAACTTTACATTTATTTATTTATTTATTTATTTTAACAGCAAGGTATCTAAGGATATTGAGAACAAGCTTTTTTGTTATCTTCTCCTGTACTGGGCTTGGGCCACAGTCATTAGAACAGAACAGAACAGAATGGAATGGAATGGAATGGAATAGAATGGAATAGAATGGAATAGAATAGAATAGAATAGAATAGAATAGAATAGAATAGAATAGAATAGAATAGAATAGAATAGAATAGAATAGAATAGAAGAATAGAATAGAATTAACCAGGTTGGAAAAGATCTTTGAGAGCATCGTGTCCAACCTATCATCCAACACTATCTAATCAACTAAACCACGGCACCAAGTACCCCATCCAGTCTCTTCCTAAACACCTCCAGTGATGGTGGCTCCACCTCCTCCCTGGGCAGCACATTCCAATGGGCAATCTCTCTCTCTTTGAAGAATTTCTTCCTAACATACAGCCTAAACCTCCCCTGGTGCAGCTTGAGACTGTGGCCTCTTCTTCTGGTGCTGGTTGCCTGGGAGAAGAGACTAACCCCCTCCTGGCTACAAACTCCCCTCAGGTAGACAGCAATAAGGTCTCCCCTGAGCCTCCTCTTCTCCAGGCTAAGCAACCCCAGCTCCCTCAGCCTCTCCTCATAGGGCTTGTGCTCCAAACCCCTCCCCAGCTTTGTTGCCCTTCCCTGGACAAGTTCCAGCAAGTCAACATCTTTCCTAAACTGAGGGCCCCAAAACTGGGCACAGGACTCAAATTATGCCTGTGAACATCCTGTCTGTATTAGAGCACGTTGGTGTGTGACAGGATGCAGGTGACCACGTGGAAACCTTTGGGACTACAAGCAGGCAAAGCACACTGCATGGGGAAACTGAGTCTTGGCCATGCTAGTCTCATGTTGCACCCAGTGCAGCGCTGGGAGGAATCTGAAGTCAGGTAAAATAAGCAACACTGGGAAGAGTCAGGCCTGTGGCTTGCAGATTGTTGTAATGTTTAAGCACAGAAGGATGGATTACAGACTTTTCAGCCTGAATTCCATCCCCAAAATCCTCTTAATCCCCTTTTTAATACTTGTGTGGGTGCCAGAACTGTCTTTTATTTGCAACGGCAGCCTGCTTGTTAGATGCTATCAGCTACTTCTTCATTCGCTTGTCCTTTGCACGCTGATAAACACCACATAAGACGGGGGGGGGGGAAGAAACCTTAAGCCACGAGCTTATCCTGCTTATAATAGGATGCACCTTGAAACAATTTTGATGTCTCCATTGAAATCAGCTTAGGTTAAGCCTACATAAATAGTGTCAAAGGGGAACACACCCAGAACGCTCTGGGAGATCGTGATAAACACTCCTGATGTTTTGCAGCTGTGCTCATCATCTGTGCATTTCACAATAAGATTTTACAAAGCATCCAGACACCCAGCTGGTTGTATTCACTACAAGATGGCTTTCTCCACGATGGCATTTTGCATTTTATTTGCTGCCTGGTGTTATTTCTTCCCCCACCTTCGGACCCCGTCGCTTCATTCTAACTAGATATGGCAAATGGTGATAGTTTTATTGAGGTGTCAGGCTTCAGGGCTGAATTGTATGAGAGTGAGAAAGAAAATATTAACCTTCCCTGCATGGAAAGAAAGGGAAGATTTAGGCTGGATGTTAGAAGAAACTTCTTCACTGAAAGGGTTCTTGTACACAGGCTCCCCAGGGAGGTGGCTGAATCTCTGTCCCTGGAGGTGTTTAGAAGACAAAGAGATGTGTGCAGAGGCATGTGATTTAGCACCAGACTTGGTAGAATTAGGTAATAGTTGGACTTGATGATCTTAAAGATCTTTTCCAACCAAAACAATTCTATGACTCCGTGATTCTATTCTATGACACATGACATTAAAGTTCTGTGATTCCAAGGTCCAGTTTACAGTTAATCACATCAAAGAACATGCAATTTCCAAGTATTTTTGAGTTAGTGTTTGCCTATGACTGTAACTGCAATTTCCCTCTGATGTGACTAAGCCTTGACTTGGAAACATGGCACAGCCTATGTAAGCAAGTGGTTGTGCTTTGTCTGCTGTCTCTCTGCCCTGAAGTCTCTGATATCCAGAAGCTGAGCACAGCTATCTGCAGGACTGAGGTCTGCTTCTGTAAAAGTGAATAGAGGAAACCCAAGCAAAAGGCCTCACACCTGAGTCTCCTCTCACTGACAGTATATCATCGCATAATTCCCCCGATGAAAGTGGAATTCCTGCTGATTTACACCAAGAGCATTAACAAGGGAGGGCTCAGGTCTTAAGTGCCGGGGTTTAGCTGTATTTCTCCTGTCTTCATTCCTTCCCTAATGATTCCCAGGAAATCTCACTTTGGGGAGATAAGTATCTCCAAGAATGTTGAAATTAATTTCAGGGAAACCTGAAATGGCCTCACAGACAACCAGCCAGAGGAAATGCCCCAGCAGAGGGATTTATTGCACTATGGCTGCTCTCGGCCAGGCTGCCACATCTTAGTAGTTCATGATGACATTATTAGGAACCAAAGTGGAGACAGCCTTGGGAGACCTATGGCCCAGCACTTTGCAGCTTTCCCTGAGACCTGCTAATCCTTCACATGACTTAAGTACAGCTCACTGAAACATCTTGCAGGTCACCCCAGTTCAGCAGGGCTTGAAGTGAATTTCAGGGGGAGCAGCCTGTGCCTTCTAACTTACAAACCAAGCCAGTGCCCCATCACTGCAGGCTATTGGGGGTTACCAATACATGGTCCCAGCAGTGGCTTTCTTGGGACTTGAATAAAGAGGTGGCAGATCCTGGAACACAGAAAGCAATTATCCAGCATCCAGACTATGAAATAACTACTCAAAATGGAAAGGAAAGTCTCTTCCAACCTGGTTTATTCTATGTATTCGATGTTTCTAGTTCACAATCCTGTCAGAAGGGGACAGAAAGCAGGGGGGAAATGGGTCTTTTGTCCTCCTGTTGGGCACAGTCCCATCTTCTACAGTATCTTCAGTTTCTTTGTGCCTCAAAGAAAATAAATAATCCCTTGCTGACTGATAATAATAAAAGCCCTAAATGGCTTGTTTCTTGACAAACCATGTGTGGCACCTTTGCCTCTTAGAAGCAGAATCAAACACGCAGAACAATGCAGGCTGGAAGGGACCTCTAAAGATAATGACCTTCCCTCCCAGTTTCCAGGATTACAATAGTGTTCTCCGATTTCATCCCAACTACTTGGCTGGTAGGCTGGATCTGCGTTGCTCTGGAGAGTCCCATCTTCTCCTGAGGTTAGATGTCAGCGTGGAGTCCGAGACACATTTCAGACAGTTTGCGTCATTGTGTAAACAGTGATAACAATATTTAATGATGATAAATCTGAACGTTGCCACAAAACTATAAAACAACTGAGAGAATGAGTTATGCAATTTACAGCTAGCTAAAAGGCAGCCAAAGGGAAAGCAAAGGATATGTGCAGCAGAGAGACAAATTTAGTAGCCTGAGACTATAGTGTCATTTGGTTTTTGTGTTTAGTAGCACTTAGCAGTCATGGCGCATAAATAATCTTCACTGGGGTGGAACCCCGGGGGTGCTGCTGGAGACTCCTTGTCAGCTGTGCAGGACAGCTGCTGCTTCATGTGACACAGCAAGGTGTATCTTGGATCTGGGGGGGGGCTTCATCCCAGGCCCCCAGGGATCAAGCAGAGAGGCTGGGGGACAGTGTACTTCTACCCGTCCCCAGGATGTGTGAAAAGGCTGGTGCTCATTGAAGGCACTTTCTGTTCCAGCCTAATGAAATGCTGCTGTTCTCACTAACTTAATTAGCCAAATGAATTTTAAGTATACAGGCTGAGGGATCCAACAATGGCAAGAAAGAAAAGAGGAGGAACAACAAAAGAAAACTGCGCAGAGGGGAGCTACAAAAACTCAAACATTTATTTCTTATTTTCGGTTCATTTGTTTGTTTTTTAATACAGAAAGGCCCAAAAAGAGGAAGAAAAATAAGGAACAACATCTGTAAACTATATTCCTTCCTTTTTTTCTTCCTTAAATGCCATCTCATTATTTTCTTCTTACTTCCTTTTGTTGTAACAGTATCATAATCCCTTTTAGAAATGTACTGGTTCCAATGTATTCCTTCATTTTCCTGTGAAAGCCTCGAGACAACCCCCAAAAACAATCTGTGTTCTCCAGAAGTTCCTCAAAATGCCCTTCTTGAGAACAACACACACACACACATACACACAAAATGTTGGAGTTGAAAACTGGACACAGTTTGGTTTCCTACCTTGAAACACAACAAAACAAACCAATCAGAAAGCTGCATCACACCGGTGGTTATTCAAAACGAAACCCTAAAATCATCATCACTGATTATTTTCTTCTTGTGGTCCCTGACTGATGCAATGTGGGTGATATTCAATGCAAAAAAATGGGTGCAAGGATCAGCATCTTGGCCTGCTATAATCATGGGTAAAATGGAAGAGAGAAGGCAGCTTTTCAGCCCCTTTTTCCTCACCCTCACTCTTGGTGAGGGCGCTCCACGGCGAAACTGGGGACAGCCTCTCTGCTCCCCTCCCAAAAGGTGGAAGAATCACAGTGGCTGTGCACAGTAGTAGGGCAAGGAGGGCTCACATGTGGTCCAGGGTGGATGGGTGCTTTTGAACACGAATTTCTAGGCCAGATCCTTCTTTTATCCTCAAATCCCCTCCTTGGGACAGAGGCTCTTCTGTAGGAAATTTAGCACAAGCCCTAGGAGGAGAGGCTGAGGGAGCTGGGGCTGCTTAGCCTGGAGAGGAGGAGACTCAGTGGAGACCTTATTGCTCTCTACAACTACCTGAACAGAGGTTGTAGACAGGCAGAGATTGGTCTCTTCTCCCAGGCAACCAGCACCAGAACAAGAGGACACAGTCTCAAGCTGCACCAGGGGAGGTTCAGGCTGGATGTTAGGAAGAAATTCTTCATAGAGAGAGAGATTGCCCATTGAAATGAGCTGCCTGGGGAGGTGGTGGAGTCACCATCACTGGAGGTGTTTAGGAGGAGACATGATGGGGTGCTTGGTGCCATGATTTAGTTGATTAGATAGTGTTGGGTGATAGGTTGGACTCAATTATCTTGAAGGTCTCTTCCAACCTGGTCTATTCTATTCTATTCTATTCTATTCTATTCTATTCTATTCTATTCTATTCTATTCTATTCTATTCTATTCTATTCTATTCTATTCTATTCTATTCTATTTACAGAGAGAGTTGTTAGCCATTGGAATGTACTGCCCAGGGAGGTGGTGGAGTCACCATCCCTGGAGGTGTTCAAGAGGGGATTGGATGTGACACTTGGTGCCATGGTTTAGTAGTCATGAGGTGTTGGGTGACAGGTTGGACTTGATGATCTCTGAGGTCTTTTCCAACCTTATTGATTCTATTCTATTCTATTCTATTCTATTCTATTCTATTCTATTCTATTCTATTCTATTCTATTCTATTCTATTCCATTCCATTCCATTCCATTCCATTCCATTCCATTCCATTCCATTCCATTCTTTGAGGGCTGTTTGCCTCCTGCTTGTTAAACAGGCATGGTTTGCAAGCAATACTTACCTGCCTCTCTGGGAGTGCTGTGACTAGCAGCAGCCTCTGTCCTTATGGACACTGTGAACCACTCTGAATAGAAAGTGCCTGAGCTTCCTCCAGCCCACAGTGGAAAAAAAAACAAACCCAACTATAAAAAAAATATCAATTCACAACAGTGAGGAAATGCCAAATTGCTCAAGCTCTCCATTCTTCAGGCTTCTGAGAGGATACTGTAAATTACAGGGTAAACAACTTTTGAAATGACATTAAGAAAAGAAAGCGATGTGTCGCTTGCCAGTGTCCCTTTAACTATGAAAAAAAATCACAGCCACATAGGGAGAAAAAAAAATGTAAATTTGCCATCAGGCAGACCTTCCCCCTCCCCCCCGCCCCCCCCCCAGCATAAAGCAGAATTTGATGAATAGAATGAATGAAACAACAGAGGATCCAAGCATTACACAACGGCTATAATTGTGCTAACCAGCTGTAGTCATCTGCTGCTTCCAAAAAAAGTTCAGAGCGTTTTGACAGTGTCGCCTGTGTGGATTGGAAGGCTGCAGCAAAAATGTATTTCCATTTATTATTTGAATAAAAAAAAAAGGAAAGAAAGAAAGAAAGAAAAAAAGAAGAAGATCTATTCTTCAGTCTCAGATTTTGCTTGGAAGGTGCCAAGACGGCAGAGAGGGAAGAACAGGATTGCTTTACAAGGCTGGGGCTGGGGGGGGGAAGGAAAAGAAAACAAACAAACAGAAAAAAGAGAGAGAGAGAGAGGGAGAGAGAAAACAACCCAGTATCTCTTCCTGCAAAGGATTTTGGCTGAGAATCTGCTGCTGGATCCATTCACACTGGTGCCCAGCCTAATCCCACGTCTTTTCCTGAGGGTGATAGCGGCGCTGTGCCCACCCAGGTCCCAGGAATACCCATACTGGAGGCTGTTTGTCCCCGGGAAAGGTGGTTTTTCTGGCTCAAAGACTGACACTAGACTGCTATTTTGAAAATGCTATGATGTGACTGACTTGGCTGCTTGAGGCAAGGCTTTGGAATTAGGCATCACAGAGCCTGGCTTTGAGGCATCTGTAGACAACATGTGGTGAAGGCTGTGGCCGTGCAGCAGCTGGGCCACCTAACTCAGCTAATGGGAAAGACTGAGGGGATGGATGGTGGTCCCAGTCCTGTGATGCTCTCCTGAGGGACTCTTGAGCCAGCGTGGAAGCCAGGAGCTTACTGCAGGAGGTGTCTGCCATGCAAATTGTCCCTGAAGACACAGACCCACAGCCACCACTTGTGGGGACTGTCGTTTTCCTTGTAGCATTACTCCAAGCTATGCCTTGAAGGATTTTTTGTGCTGGAGATACAACAGGGTGTATTAGGAGGATGCTGCAGCTCCATAGATGTGGTATGACCTGGGAATGTAACTGAATACTCTTCAGAACAAAACTCAGCATGATTTCAAATGGACTGTTTTGTCAGACATGCCTTTTTTTTTGGGATGCATCCATGAGCCATGGAGCTCTAGGAATGCTTTGGTGTGCACGGTGTGCCAGTCAGATCCATTTAATTTGGAGGTGAGATGGGCAGCTTCATCCAGCTTTTAGTACTTGGTTTTGTTTTTGGTCACGGATCATTTACTGAACCTGTTTTAAGTGGAATGGAGGGTGTTGGTTTTTTCTGAAGCCAAGAGGGTTGGTTCTGGCTTGTTACAAAACAGCAGCTTTCAACAGGATCCAAATCTATCTTCAGCTCTTCTGGGTAACTCTAAATGAGTACTTTAACTTGGGGATTTCTGTGCTGAGAAAGAAGGGAAGTTAACAACTCAGCACAGAAGAAGAACTGGCATGTGAGTGTTTCTGGTGTCTCGTGCCTCCCTTCCTGTCCATGCAGAATAAAAAGTGAAGCTGGTGTAGGTCACTCTGAGCCTTATGAATTGTAATCTTCCTGTTCTTCTCCAGATTTCAGCTCAGGTGCTGCATGCACCTATTGCCAGAGACTGTGGGGATGGCACCTTAGTTCAATACATGGGTTAGGATTTTTTTTGGCCTTTTATTCAGGGTAGAAAAGCCTGAAAGGGTTTAGGTATTGCCCACTTCCTTTGCACAAATATTTTCATGGAAAGTGCTCAGCCTGCTCATGTGAGTTAAGATGAGTTAAAGGAGTAGATATTGCATGCAACTGAAATCAAAGGTTTTAAAAAGGTTGTTGCAAACCAAAGTGGGAGGACTGAAAAAGAAGGAAACAAAGGAATGGAGCAAACACACAGATCATACCCTGAAATAAAGCCTCAGTAGCTAATACTGCTGGTCACAGTCCTGCTTCAAATCGAGCTGGATGACCTCTAGAGGTCCCTTGTAACCAAAATTTCTGTGATTCCATGAGTCATATACATTTCCTCAGCATTTCTGCTTGTGTTTTACTCGTTGCTTCGCCTAGGGAAAGCCTAGAATGTAAAACTTCAATCTCTTTTACACCAGAATATTCAAGCAGTGGATGAGGCTCAAGGCAGGTGCTTGGCTTCTGCTGTTGGTGTCAGAAACTAACCAACTAAACCAAAAAAACTGTCTTTTGCCACCATCAGGTCTCAGGACTCTCTCAGATTTGTTTGGTACTCACCATGGCATTGCCATGCAGAAAGGAAGGTGTGATGGGTATTCCAGTTAAGCTTAGTCACTGTGAGCAAGGGTTGGGGGTGGAGATGGGTAAGAAGTGGGTGCAGGCTGGGCAGCAGCATTCCACTGCCTTGTTTCAGATCTTGGGTTGGATGGTAGAGACAATTTGACAGAAGGAGCGCTGAACAGCAAGCAGCAAAGAAAATTAACTCAGTCTCCTTTAAAATGCTTATACCTACATCATAGAAAACTTCAAGGACTTGGCCATCCAGCTGTTTGCAAACAAGCTGTATGGGAGCAAAAGCAAGTCACTCTTCTGGTGTTAACTTTCAAGTCACGTTTGGACTGGGACAGCTTTGACCCAGTTAGGATGAACTGGGCAGAGCAGATCAGCTGGAGTTACCTCCATCTGGAGTTTCCACCCACATTCCCAATGCTCCTCCTCCTGCTCCATTCACTGAGATAAAGGCTCAAATATTGCCAGCTGTGAGAAGGTGTGAGGGCCATATGAAAAGTTTGCCTAAACAGTTCCTCCATCTTACTGTCCAATCCAGCAGTAAATTATTAAATGTAGTATCTAACCTGGGATTTTAAAACATCAGAAAACTTCAGCCTTGGCCTCAGTTGACTGTGATAAGATACTGGGTACTCACTTCTCTGCCAGCTTTCACTGCCTTTACAACAATTTGCTAGCACTCATCACTGTGGCTTTCAACTGCATCGTGCTCTTCCCCTTGCATATATTTTTGTTCAGTTCAAACACACTCAGAAGAGAGAAGCCAGAGCAAAGCAGTGCTGCAAGGTGGTGTATCTGGCCTCACAAGGAGCAGGCTGGGAGCAGGGCTGCAGCACTCCATCAGGGATCTGAGCTGCTCTGGATGAAGCCAGAGCTGCATTTGCTGTAGTTGCTTTGGTTACTCGTAGAGGCTCAGCTCAACCCCCCCCGGCCCCAGCCTTCGCTCTCTGGAATTCGAATGGTTTATCTCACGCCCCAGCGGGGTCCGGAGTAGCGTGCTGCACCAAGCCCCTTCTTATCACGGCTCTGACATGGCTTCTCTAAGCAAATGTTTAGCCCTACTTGACTCGGGATGAGTGCTGTATTGATTATTAACTTTAAACAAACATCTGGTTTTCATTAGGAATGGTAGCAGACCAGAGAGGGGTGCTGTACTGGGCGGTGCGGTCACTTAACAACCATCAGGGCTGGCTATAAAGAAAATTTAACATATCCTGTAATTACAGTCTGCACAGCACAGAGGGATTTGGGATCTGCAGATCTGATTTCAGAACAGAAGAAAATGTTTATTGTATCTGCTATGCACATTTATTTACTCAGTAGTAGCAAGGCTCTCTGTGCAAGAGCTTAGCCCTTGCTTGCGAGATGGAGTTTCTTGTTGAAGCCAGAAAGCCCAAGTGAGGCTGATGGTCAGGATGGCCTGCTTAATGCTTTTACAGGCTTTGGGATTTCAGGGGTTGTTGACTATGCAGATCTCTTCTCAAATATAAATAACATCTTCCCTCTGGCCCAGCCAGCTCCGGCAAGTCCCAGCTCCTCTGGCCACGAGGAAAAGCTGCAGCCAGGGAGGCTCCACTGTGGCCCCTCAGGGCATGAGAATGGGGTGGTGAGGACACTGCCCCAAGAGCCGGTGGCCCAGTCGTCCCCAGCATCTGAAGAAGGAGGGGGCTTTGAAGGCTGTCCAAGGGTGGCCCGTGGCCTGTCCCCACACCAATGAACCCAAAAAGGGTGAATTTGCGCCCGGCGGCCACATCCGTAACCCTGCGTGCAGCATCGGTGCCCGGCTCCCAGGGAATTATCAGCCAAAAGGACGTTTTGGGGATGATGTAATGCTGAAACACGAGCTCCAGCTGAAAGGAGAGGGTAGGTGGAGTTTCTATGGAGCCAGACAGAGCTGGGATCCTCTCCCTCTCCCTTTTTCTCTCTTTCTGGCTCATTCAGGCTGTCTCAATTAAAGCTCGGCTGAATTAATCTTGCACTCTTAATGTCAGTTGCTATTTTTCTAATTCACCTCCACACTCTTAAAGACCATTTCTCCAAACAAAACGGGTCTGTTCTTCAATTTCAGGCTGTCAATTTCATGGGCTGCTGATACATTTATTAGGTGTGTAATTTGCTATTTTTAGGAGGCTGCGGGGGAGCAGCACCAATTCCCCCCCACCCCCCCCTCCCCGCCCCCCCCCTTTCTCCTTTGCATTTATAAACCTCTTACAGTTCCCTGTCCACTGAAAATATTTTTACTATTTAAAACATAGTATCAAAGCCCAAGTATCTCGTTCCAAATTCCTCCCTGGCGCAACTCTACTGACCTCTATTTCCCAAGGAGTGAATTTATTCTCTAATGTTCTTTCCCCCCCCCCCCGCTTTCTTCTCTCTCTCTCTCTCTCTCTTTTTTTTTGGTAGACATGAACACTTCTTGGATGCTGCTGGACGCAGGAAACCATCCAAATACATGGACAGATAATGTGAGCAGGAATAGGCCTCACCTACAAAACTGCTGTAGACCTTTTTACTTAGAACTTTTTACTTAGATGTTTTTGCTTAGACCTTTTTACTTAGAGCTTTTTACTTAGAGCTTTTTACTTAGCCTTTTTATTTAGACCTTTTGACTTAGACTTATTTACTTACAGCTTATCATTTAGACCTTTTCACTTAGAGCTTTTTACTTAGCCTTTTTTACTTAGAGCTTTTTACTTAGAGCTTTTTACTTAGACCTTTTTACTTAGAGCTTTTCACTAAGACCGTTTTACTTAGACCTTTTTACTTAGACCTTTTTACTTAGACTTTTTTACTTAGACCTTTTTACTTAGAGCTTTTCACTAAGACCTTTTTACTCAGATCTTTTAACTTAGACCTTTTTACTTAGACCATTTTACTTAGAGCTTTTCACTAAGACCTTTTTACTTAGAGCTTTTTACTTAGACCTTTTTACTCAGATCTTTTAACTTAGACCTTTTTACTTAGACCTTTTTACTTAGAGCTTTTCACTTAGACCTTTTTACTTAGACCATTTTACTTAGAGCTTTTCACTAAGACCTTTTTACTTAGACCTTTTTACTTAGAGCTTTTCACTAAGACCTTTTTACTTAGACCTTTTTACTTAGACCTTTTTACTTAGACCTTTTTACTTACACCTTTTTACTTAGACTTTTTTACTTAGAGCTTTTCACTTAGACCTTTTCACTCAGATCTTTTTACTTAGACCTTTTTACTCAGACTTTTTTACTCAGATCTTTTTACTTAGACCTTTTTACTTAGAGCTTTTTGCTTAAACCTTTTTATAGTTAAGCCTGTCCCTTAGTCAGTCTTTTTTTGTTCTTTTCAGTCACAAATGCCCACACACCACACATGGCACACAGTCAAATGCTGGTGCCAGGCTTTACTAATTTCAAAGCAGTTGCAAAGAATTTGGCACCAATTTGAGGCCAGTTCCTATGTGGTGTGAGGGGACTTACCTACAGCCTGTTTTTTTTTTGGTCTGGCTGGGACTCTGAAACTAAAAGGTGGGAAAGGTAGCCATCAACTCTTGAGGGGACAAACCATCTCTTGTGCCAGATATGCTTAGTCTGGGAGATGCATTACCCACCAAGGCCAGGCTAGGTGGTAGAGGCACTGTAGCCATACTAATGGAGGGGTGGCAGTGTATTTGTACAAGTCAAGAGGCCACCAGATCACCAGCCAAGTGATGGTCAATCAGTGGAGGGGTGCTAACATTGCACAGTTTGCAACTGGGAAAGCATGGTGGTATAGGAGAAACAGAGGAGATGCTTGCACTTCCCTTGGTACATTTCTGGGGTGGTGGAAAGACTTCGGGTAGAGCTCTTCAGTGAAAGGAATCAGGGGTAGAAGATGACTTCTGGCATTTCTGCATGCCTGTATGCCTTTACCAGCCTGGGGAGAGTCTCTGCCTTCTGCCCCTCTGCAGAATATGGAGACTCCAGAGTGACTGTCTCAGTTGTGTACAGCCATTGTTGCACACCTTTTGTAACCAACATTGCTAAGGATGCCTTGCAAAGAAGAGTTATGCACATGATGTGTCTCAAACATTCGGCATTTTCAGCTCCTGTCCATGGGCACAGCTCATGCTGAAGCCAAACGCTTTAGCCACATCTAGCCTTTTGCTGAGGCATTGCCTCTTGCCCTGTTCTTGTTCTTCCTTCCTGTGCCCACACCTATGTGTGCACCCAAAATGTAATACAGCAGCGCCAAGGGGCTGTGTAGCAAGCAGTGAATGAGGCCATGCAGACAGCTTTGAGATGAAGACGAGCTGAAAGATCAGGATTGGGGTGTCAGAGCACTAACTCATGTTACCTAGATAGCCAAAGGGCAGAGAGGACAGTGTCTACAGCCTTCATGGGCAGCAATAAATGACACAGAAATAAACAACAGGGGAAAGCAGAGCTCTAAGGCCAGACCTCCAAGCATAATTAGACACTTAATTTCCTTGTGGGCCTCCCACTGAAATCAGTGGGAGGTTAAATGTCGAAGCACCTAAATGCCTTTGGAGATCTGGACCATCGCTTTCTCGTTATAAAATGCAAGAGATAAGCTGGCCTGGGCTGTCCACATGCCAGATGCAGTTGAATCTATTTGCACTCTCCTGTGTATCTGTGAACTGGAATTTCTCTAAGGTCTGATTCTCAGCCTATCCCCTCAGCATGCTGGTCTGGTCTGGGCATGTTTAAGATGGTTTGTGGTTTACTGCTGCTATTGAGAGTATCTCAGGACTGCTGAGCTGCTGGGGCTGCCGTGTTGCAGGATCAGGCTGGAAATCTCTGCTGAGTGTACAGAGACCTCAAAGCGGTGAAACAAATCAGAATCCAACTGCTCACCAAAAAGATGGGAATGGGATTCAAATGGAAATGCAGAGATTATGCCAGTTGCTCTGGGTATGTGTCTGAAAAGTTGCTTCATGAGGATGAAGTGGGAGACCAAATGTGCAGGATGGTGTGTGTGTGTGTGTGTGTGTGTGCTAAAACCTTTCCTCTGCATGGCTCTCCTTCCAAATCAACACCCAGAGTTAATGAACAGCTGCTATCTCTGCAGATTTTCCAGGTATGCTCTGCTGTGTTTCTGCTGCCTCCTCTGTAGTCCTCAAGCCTGACCAGCCCAACAAATTAGGCAGTGCAACTCCTCCATACAGGCTCACCCAGAGCTTGTTACAACTAATCAAGTGGCAAGTGATGGACACCCCAGATAGTCTGCCGGTCTGCACAGCCCCATTTATCTTAATCAGGAGGAGCAGCTGGTCCTAACCTGTCCTTCCCTGGGCTGCAGGCAAATGCCTACCACCACTGCTTGCTGCATGGTGGGGGGCCTGGCTGGGAGGCCAGGAGCAGCCTTGGCTGGTGGGGAGACACTCAGAGGGTCAACCTCTCTGGGCTGGGGAGGCGATGAGTGTGTCAGACCTCTGAACAGCAAAGATGCTGCTCTTGCTGGTCCCACCGTATCCCACTCTATAGGTACTGGGTTTGTGAACACTTTTGCTGTGGTCAAGCATTTTGAGGGCTTGCAGATGAAGTTGCTGATGAAGATGAAGCTCGGGCTAGCTGCCAGAATTGCTGGCTGCTTCTTCCAGCCTGGAGGTGATATGTTCTCATTGGGGACAAAAAGTGGAGCCATGAGCCAACTCCTGGTGATAAGGGTGATAAGAGAAAAAAAGCAAATTGGGAACATACTATTTGATTACATTGATTACTATTTGTCTACAACTACCTGAAGGGTGATTGTAGCCAGGAGGGAGTTGGTCTCTTCTCTCAAGCAACCAGCACCAGAACAAGAGGGCACAGTCTCAAGCTGTGCCAGGGGAGGTTCAGGCTGGAGGTGAGGAGAAAGTTCTTCACTGAGAGAGACGTTTGCCATTGGAATGTGCTGCCCAGGGAGGTGGTGGAGTCATCATCCCTGGAGGTGTTCAAGAGGAGATTGGACGTGGCACTTGGTGCCATGGTTTAGTCATGGGGTCTGTGGTGCCAGGTTGGACTCGATGATCTTTGAGGTCTCTTCCAACCTTGGTGATTCTGTGATTAAAGACTCTTTCACGGTGCTTGCAGGTACCTGTTTTATACCAACAAATACACTCAGAGGCAGCTCTTGGAGTCACTCAGTCAAACACTCAGAAGGTGGCAAATTCATGATCTGTGTTGCTCCTCCTGATTTTTAACTGAGAAGGAAAATAAAATGGTGGGTGGAAAATTGAGACAAAAATGTTGGAACCTCTTGACCGACAACTGGTTTTCTGCTGTCATAGGGGCTCCTTATCTTAGTCATATAGACTTGGAGGCCAATGCAACTCTTTTATCCTTTTACAGGAAGAGTTTTCCATTCATTTTTGCCAACTTTTGAGCTTAGGGATGTCATGGCACTTTCTGACCCCCGTTCATCCTTAGAAACACCATCCAGTCAAATCAGCTGTTTGCCAGATCATACTTATCTTCGGTAAGCTGGGGTTTTTTTTCATCTGGAAGTAGTACTGGTAAGTAATGCAGGGTAACAATTTTCAGCCACTTTTTTTTTTCCTCCCCCCACTGGTGAACATGTATTTAGGATAAATACAAAATTGCTGCAAGGGGAAATGAGTCGTTGCAGTTAAAACAAGTCCGAAAACATTGAATCATTGAACGCTGACATTTTAAAGACAGCCTTTCAAGAGTGTTATTCAAAGCCAATGTTTCCTTCAGGTTTCCTCCAGTTTCATTGAAACTGCTTGAGAAAGACATTGGAAGCTCATGAAGAACAGCCTGCAACTCCCACAGTTTTCCTCCAATGCAAAGAAAACCACCACCCAGCCCCCAAACCCTCAACCCAACACGTATTGCAGGTCTGCTTCAAGCAGTCCTTCCCCCTTGTGCTTGCTTGGTTTTTGTCAGTGGGCTCAAAGATCAGTTTTTACTTCTCTCTCTGGGCAAGCATCACCTTTCACTCATTCTCCAATTCTAACCATCAGCCATGAATATCTCAGCCTAATAGGTGCTTCATCCCTGGAGGTGTTCAAGAGGGGATTGGACGTGGCACTTGGTGCCATGGTTTAGTTATGAGGCCTGTGGTGACAGCTTGGACTTGATGAACTTTGAAGGCTCTTCCAACCTTGGTGATTCTGTGATTCAGCCTACCAGGATCAAAGCAGAGGGAGGGTGACCCCTCTGCAGCTCAACACCCTTTCTGCTCCCTATGCTTTGGCTGCTGCCCCTGGGGCTGCTGTGGGATTTTGAAGACATGAGTGCTGCAGGTATATTTTTGCATGCTGGGAAGTTTGTGAGCGTGACTCTCTACTTTCTAAGAACAGTGTAGGCATAATTACACAGAAGGGTGAGCAAATGCTTTTGCAACTTCCCTGCCTGCTTTCAATGTGCACAGCTGAGAGGGAAGTGGCTGGTGGTGAGCCATATATAGGATCTTCAGAGAAGTAGGGAGATGTCAGTGGGGCAATGTCACGCACGTTATCATGCAGAAGCTCCCTGTCCCAGCTGATGGGGCTAATTAAACTGTAAATGAGAGTCCTTGCAGGACAAGGCATTAATAAGGCAGATTAGTTCTTCAGATCCCATGTCCTAACTCCAAAGTCTCTGCTGAGGGTACAGTGCTATTGCCTTAGAGAAATTCACCTGCTGGAGGGTACTTTCAGTTGAGAAAGTCCTTTTCCAGACCAACTCTGCACCAGATGGGTGTTTTTTGAATGGTTGGATGGTTGCATTTCTCATGAGCTTGAAACACATAGCTTGTCCTCCTCATGCCCACCTTGGGTGGGTGATCAGTTTCCAAGGGCTTGGCAAACTGCTGGAAGATGACTGGCAGCATCTCATCCCCACTGATGGATACAGACATTTTGGAGACTGTATGATGCTCACAGTTGCCCTACTGAGATCCCTGCAGGCAAAGCATGAAGGATCAGCAAAGATCAGGGTCCTGCCACCCACTCTGTCTGTGGTGCCTTCATCTGGGGCTGCAGTGTTAGCTGCACACATGAACCTGGAGTCCTGGTGGACAATAAGTTCTGCATGGGACAGCAATTGCCCTTGTGGCCAAGAAGGCCAATGGTATCCTGGGGTGAATTAAGAAAAGTGTATCCATCAAGTCAAGGGAAGTTCTCCTTTTCCTCTATGCTGCCCTAGTGAGACTACATCTGGAGTATTGTATCCAGTTCTGGGCTCCCCAGCTCAAGAGGGTTAGGGATATACTAGAGAGTGTCCAACGGAGGTTACAAGTTTGATTAAGGGACTGGAACATTTGTCTGATGAGGAAAGGTAGAGAGACTTGGGACTGTTTAGCCTGGAGAGGACTGAGAGCAGATCTTATTAATGTTTACAAATATCTGAAGGGTGGGTGTCAAGAAGAAGGGGCCAGTCTCCTTTCAGTGGTGTCCTGTGATAGCAAAAGGGGCAATGGATACAAAGTGGAACACAGGAAGTATCACCTCAAAAAACTTCTTTACTGTGAGGGTGCCAGAGCGCTGGAACAGGCTGCCCAGAAAGGTTGTGGAGTCTCCTTCTCTAAAGACTTTCAAAATCCACCTGGATGTGTTTGTGTGTGACCTGCCCTAGCTGATGCTGCTTTGGCAGGGGGATTTGGGCTTGGTGATCTCCAGAGGTTCCTTCTAACGCTTAACATTCTGTGATTCTATGGACTACCACTGCAACTGTGTCATCCACCTGCACCCATGTCCTTGGCATCAGCCTGACCGCAGGGCTGTGCAGCAGGATCAGCGTTTGAGGGTGGTGCTGTGCTCCCCAGTTGCCTGCCACTGGAGGGCAACTCCCCACGGGACGCTACACAGCCATGCCAGCAGTGAAGCCAGAGATATGGGCTGAATCACCCATGATTAGTAGTTTATAAACCACACAGACCACGGCACTGATTTCTCTTTATTGTGTACAGCTCCTTGGGAACCCAATGTCCTGCTTTTTTAGACAGTTTACTCCAGACAAAGGTCCCTTCCCTTTTTCTAATCTTGCCTTGCTTTTCCTCCCCCAAGGCTGGCATATCAATAATTCATCTCCCTTGCATCCAAGAGGTTTCTAAACAACAGGAACCTTCAAGGATGGAACAGAAGCATAAAACATTCCTGCAGCCGTGTGCCTTCTGCATGCTAAGAGAGGCAGTGCTGCACCAACCCACTTGGGTTTCTTTGCTCAGATTCCTGGTTGAGCCCAGCCATGATAAAACCTTATGACAACACATACTGTTTGGTTTATTGGGTAATAGGGCTGGAGCTGGGCTTTCAGTGCCCTGTCTCATATGGGAGATACATTTATGGGAGCTGGCAGCAGCTGCTATATCTGGACTGGGACAAAGTTAGCAAGAAAACTGCTGAGGGTAGTTGCAGTACTCAGAAGTCACAAGCATCCCAGCCTTTGCCCAAGGTCTGTCTTTAGTAAAGCAGAAACATCTTCTTTCTGCCTTATTCTTTGTTAGTGGCTTATTTGCTGGTTGGTGGTATGTAGCATATCCCTTCATGCAGGTACTTTCTACCCTCTGGGCATTAGGGCCCTCTCTTTCTGCTTCAGGACATAAATTTGGTACCTCTGCTGTTGCCTTCATCTGCCCACAGGATGGATGTGGCATACCTTTGAAGTACAACCAGACGTGAGGAGGATATCACAGCGCTGTGGACAGCACAAAGATGGGAGCTAAGATGCACCAGAAGAATTCAGAGTCACCCTTGTCACCCTCTGTGTACTGAGCAAGTGTGTAAGACCAGGTCAAGACCTAGCTCTACTGTTAACTGATTTTGTAAGGCTTCTTACACATCTGTGCCTCTCCTGCTCCTCTGTCTCTGCTCTGCTTTGTCTCTGGATATGAGGCAGTGGACTGGTTTCCCATGGAAGCTGCATGATCCTCACCTGGGTTTGATGGTCTCTGAGGGTGTGCTTGTAAAGTGCCCAAGCTTTCCTGGCCTAGATGCACCTCCTTGATGGAAGGTCTACCACTACCTTGCAAACATTGCAGCAATTCATTTGTGCCCTGACTTGACTGTACACCTCAGCAACTGCAAATCTTATTTTTAAAGGCTTAAGGAAATGTCTGTCTCTCAGAACTTCAGTGGATGCAGACTTTCATGGCTGAATTTTTTCTCATTCTAAGAAAGAGGATCACATTGCTCCCATCTCCTGTTGCCTTCCTATCCATTGCTGAATTCAATTTAAAACCACTTTCCTGCCCTGTAAAATCCCTCAGGACTGTCTTTCACCTTCCCTCATTTCCTACCTGTGGGCTGCTCTCCTCCTGGACCACATTTTTGTCCCTTCTTGGGGTAGTCCATGTTGTTTCACTTGTGCCTGTTCCTTCTCTCTGCTTGGAGCCAAACATCTTGCCCCTCCAAATCCAATTCTTCCTCAAAGCCTTCATGTTCTCCTTAGCTTTCCTTTGACGGTCTATAACACATTTTTTTTTATCCTGTGTATTTAAGATCTTTTATTAAACCTGACACCCTCCCACGTTTTATTAGCTTCCTGCATTTGCACAGTATCAGAAACACCAGCTTGCCTTGGTGAGGCACAAGCCAGTGGTATCAGATAAAGCCCTGCGAGGCTGTTTGCTTTTGCAAACCAACGGGACAGAGATTTATCATGGAGAAAATCCACGGTTAGGTCAGCAGTGGGTGCACACAGAACTTTAAATGCATAAAAGATTGAAACAGTCAACAGAGAACAGCTTGAAGTTGAAATGATTGCTGATTCAAAAGCCCAGATTGCAAGGAGAGCTTTGAATGGGCTGGGCTTGATCCCTGTGCAAAGATCCGCGAGGATGGGCTGGGGTCCCTGCAGCCCTGTGTGCACAAAAAAATGTGATGCCAGAACTATTAGTCAAAAGAAATCCCAATTCTCATTTTTTTATTGAGAAGAAAAAAGAAGTCAGCCAAACATTAAAATGTTGCTTGTCAAAAACCACTGAATAATCTGCCACTTTAAGAGGAAGGATGTGAGGGATCCTTCCCTCCCCCCACCCCCCCATCATTTTTAATGTTCTTTAGCGAACAGCTTACATCTATCCTTGCACACCCGCCCACCCACACATATATAAACATAAATGTATGAAAATAATATGAAACATAGCTCAATCTCATAGCACATAATAATTAAGGGCCCAATTTAAATAAGCATTTCAGCATATGCTTGCAATCTACCTGGCTTCAATGGGACTTGAGCACACACCTCATTTCCAGCACATGCCTCTACGCCCTTTCTGAACTGGGATTTTTACCTGAATGAAAACTAAAACATAGAAAAACTTTCTTTCCCCCCTCCCCCCCCCCCACCCCCTTTTCTTTCTTTCTTTTTATTTTTAGTTCAGGCAGAATAAATGCCCTTTTATAAACCAAGATAGGAGACTTCCAAGCTTTCCTGTGCAGAATGCAGCTGTACAAAATCCCCAGCTCCACAGCGAAAGATGTGTTACTGCAGCTTTTTATGCTGACAAGTTATGGTGGTGAATATTTTTATTTGATTTCAGTCCATTCATGGTGTGAAGCAGCAGTCACTCTGCTGAAGATAAATAACAGCAATTTGGATCAGAGCCATGCTTCTTCTTTTTTTTTGGACTACAATAACTTTATTGGAGAGAGCCTAGTTTGTGTAGTCACTAAAATTAACGCATGACAGTGTGAGTGCCGAGTTCAAAGCAGGAAACAATCTCAGCTACAGCTACAAAAAATTGCTCCAGCCCAATTACTGTAGACCAGATGAAGATAAAGTTAGTGTCCCAGTGAGTCATCCAGCCAAGATTCACATTTCAACATAAAAAAAGAAAGAGGGAGCCATTCCAGGGGGAAAGAAATGAGGACAAAACCTTCTCAGAATAGCCATGAAAAATATCGTGCACAATACGGTCTGATGATACAAATTTTCAGACTGTTCCCAGCAAAATGAAGCAGAACAAATGATCCTTGGTAGTAAAAGAGCAAATATCTCCCTGGTGAAGAAATGAGAGGGAATTTGGCCTAGTGTGTTTTTCATTAGCTCTTTCCATTAAAAGCACACATTGTGCAATGGAGTTTGGCTTAATATTTGAGTTTTTGATTAAATTAAATAAGCTTTTACAATATTTAAGACCAGTAGAAAACATTTTTATGATTTGTTACAAATCCCCAGGGAGATATTTCAAAACAAGAGCAACAAGCAAACATATTATTACCATATTTTCAACTTAAATTTTCTAGCATTGTGTTGAGCACAAGAATCTGAAAGCAAAACTCAGCGGGGACTGACTGGGAAGCAAACTGCAGGCAGTTAGCTGCAGCTCGGTCTTTGGGCTGACAGAACTGGGGAAGGGTAGGGAAAAGGGATGAAAGGGGAGGAGAGGAGAGAAAGAGAGGGTAAGAAATAAGAAACCACAGAGGGTACAAGGAGTAAAAAAAATGCATCCCTTAATATTTGAATAATCTCCTTATGTGAACCATGGTAGCTTTATTTCAAACAGTGATTTGGGCACCAGTCATCATGATTGAACAGGGTCCTTCCTGATGTCAGTATCATAGTATCAGTCAGGGTTGGAAAGGACCACAAGGATCATCTGGTTCCAGCCCCCCCTGCCATGGGCAGGGACACCCCACACTAGATCAGGCTGGCCAGAGCCTCATCCAGCTTGGTTTTAAGCACCTCCAGGGAAGGGGCCTCAACCACCTCCCTGGACAACTCATTCCAGGGCTTCACCACTCCCATGGGGAAGATTTTGTCTGATTTTCATTTATGATAAGATCAATTTATATCACTCTAGCCAAACTTGTCATACATATAATTCACTTTTATTTTCAGTTCCTTTACATTGCTAGAGAGAGAGCTGGGGTTGCTAGAGAGGGAGCTGGGGTTGCTTAGCCTGGAGAGGAGGAGGCTCAGGGGAGACCTCAAGGGAGAGTCTACAACTACCTGAAGGGAGGTTGTAGCCAGGTGGGGATTGGTCTCTTCTCCCAGGCAACCAGCACCAGAAAAAGACGACACAGTCTCAAGCTGCAGCAGGGGAGGTTTAGGCTGGAAGTTAGGAAGAAGTTCTTCTTAGAATAGTGATTGCCCATTGGAATGTGCTGCCCAGGGAGGTGGTGGAGTCACCATCACTGGAGGTATTTAAGAAGAGACTGGATGGGGTGCTTGGTGCCATGGTTTAGTTGATTAGATGGTGTTGGATGATGGGTTGGACTTGATGATCTCAAAGGTCTCTTCCAACCTGGTTTATTTTATTCTACTCCCTCTTCTCTTCTCTTCTCTTCTCTTCTCTTCTCTTCTCTTCTCTTCTCTTCTCTTCTCTTCTCTTCTCTTCTCTTCTCTTCTCTCTTCTCTTCTCTTCTCTTCTCTTCTCTTCTCTTTCTCTTCTCTTCTCTTCTCTTCTCTTCTCTTCTCTTCTCTTCTCTTCTCTTCTCTTCTCTTCTCTTCTCTTCTTCTCTCTTCTCTTTCTCTCTTCTCCCTCTCCCTCTCCTCCCTCTCCCTCTCCCTCTCCCCTCTCCCTCTCCCTCTCCCTCTCCCTCTCCCTCTCCCTCTCCCTCTCTCCCTCTCCCTCTCCCTCTCCCTCTCCCCTCTCCCTCTCCCTCTCCCTCTCCCTCTCCCTCTCCCTCTTCTCTTCCTCTTCTCTTCATATGCAAAAATGAATTCTCAGATTATTTTTATTCATATGTTTAAAACTGATAGCACCAGTGGAATAAAGAAATACTATTGTGCACTGCAAATTGTTCCCACCCATTTATCTTGCTCATAACAAAAATACTTCCTAGTTGCTCGTCTTCCCTCTCAAGGTTACCTACTCCTGAACCTGCAGGTTGGGCTGGCAATATCTTTCACCTTTGTAATAGCAAGAACATGACCCTCTGCAGTGAAAACACTTAGGTGATGGAAGAGCACATAGTTCCCTGCAGCTGAGTTGCTTCCTGCGGTACTTTTGCAGCTGATGGGCAGCAAAGGCTTCCCAAATGAAATATTTACGTTGTATTCGGTTCTAGTGTGCTACACAGAGCTAAGGTCACCAGCTAACACCGCTGAAGAAAGGGCTGAACTGCAATCTAGCCTTAGAAAAGCAATATTGTCTTGTTCTGACCTGATCAGAAGAAGTCCAGATGTGCAGCACTGCGCAAGCTTGGGTCACTCTTGTATTTCAATCCTTGTTTTAGCGATCCTTTTGGCCTTAAACCCAATCCCCCGTAGGGCCAGCCTTTTCAACAGCATTTTATATAGGCTGCTTTGCATAATGATGATATGAAACCAAAATTGAGAGAAATCTGAAGCCTAGAAATAAAAAATAACATTAGCCCAAACTTATATATATATTTTTTTTTTAACAAAAATCAGGGAAAAAAAAAGACAGCCAACAGGGGAAAAAAAAACCCAACAGAGAAAATGGATACTGTTGTATCCTGGAGGGTGGATGGGAGAAAGTGTTTTGTGCTGTGTTCCTCTCCTATATGCTGTCTATACCCATATGCGTCTGTGATGTGCTTTGAGATGCCCCTAAGAGCTTAGAAAGTCAAGTGACAGTGTTGTTACAACCTCAGCTCCACAGTGAAAACTGCAGACTCTTTAGTACTTCTTTCTCTCCATCCAGGGAGATAAGGAGCTAAGCATCTTGAAAGGGGACGTGCCTTTGCAATAGGAGAAATGCCCTTTTTTTGTGTGTGTGCAATGCCTCTGTGAAAGCAGTTAAAAGAGGGTAGGTGGTCATCCTGCACACACAGTGTCAATGCAATTAGGGTTGTTTATTGTTGACTGGGACAGCAGAAGTGGGGAAATTACAGCTTGTTAGCCCCAAATCCATTATGGCCTCCTAATGAACTCCCTTTTATAGCCAAACTCCTTTAAATTGTCTCCTCCCGTGATTAATTCACCTCTCTCTACCCTTTCGGCAGGCTGTTGTTGATAGGGAGTGTCCAGTGTTGAATGAGTAAAAAGTCCTAATGCATGTTCTTTCCAGGGAGAGATAACCCTTCTCTAAACATGATGAATGCATCTTTTACAGAGGAAGATACCCTGTGCTGCAAGGGCTTATGGATAAGCACTGGAAAGCATGTATTGTGGGGGTGGGGTCGGTGGGATGACTTCTTGCAGCTCCTGGCTCTTTGCAGAAGCTTTTGAGGCTTTTGGGGCTGCTGCTGGAGCCAGCTGGTCTCGTCACAGAGTCTAGTAAGGGGTGGGGTGGTGGGGTCCTGCTCACCCTGGCTGGGGTGTGGAGCTCTCTGCCACCAAGCTGGGGACACCCAGGCAGCGCTTTTCTGTTCAGGGATCTTTTATGGCTCCGAGATTTAGGGCCAGACTGAAGAAGTGATATATGGGACTTGAACCTGTCATTCCCAGTTCCCCTGCTCAAGAGGGCTCCTACTCACTTCGAGTTGCATTTCTGCTCCAAGTCCTGCAGGCTGGACTCCCCATTTTTTATCAGTCTTCGCTGAGCCAGGGGTCCTGTCAGTGCCAGTGGGAGCTGGGCTGGAGGAAGGACGGTGCAGGAGTAGAAGCATGGCACAAGGGCTGCCTCCCAAGGAGAAACTCTGCTCTTCCTGCCCTCCTGTTTACCCAGATGCTTTTGGCTGAGGATAAGTAAGGGTTAAACAGAGTCAGAGAGGGAAGGTGACGGTACTTGGCGTTCTGCAGCACGGAGGTAAAAGGCCAAAAGATGTGTAAATACAGAGGGCTGACTAAAATTATCCACATATATTACTCCTATCTATCTGTCCATCTCTGTATGTGCCTACCCACACTGACAAACAAATAGTATCACAGCACTCACAACTATGTATCACAGCCTTTCCCCCCCCCTCCCCCCTCCAACTCATCTCTGGCAAGAGAAGACAGCATTAAAAGAAAGAGGGAGGGGAAAAAAAAACCCAAACCAAAAAAAAAAAACCCTCCTCTTCCCCAAGCTGATTATCAAATAAAATGCTGTTTTATTTTCTGTCTAATAAGTACAAGAAGTTCCATAACTCCCCTGATTAGGCATATTATCCTTCTTCAGAAAGTCAGCTTGATTTATGCAGAAAGTGATTTGGACATACTTTCCTCTGGCTATAGAGATTTCATAATTCCTGGTGTATGTCTGGAAAATCTCCCCTCGTCCTGAGTCCAAACCAAATTAATGTCTTCCAGAATGACCTGAGGAATTAATGAGGTTTTTGCTGTCAGTTCTGCCTATGCAGGGTCAAGTAAATCATTTGCTGGCCCTTACTCCAGTGTTTTTCGCTGTCTTTCTGACTCCATGTACAATGATAACAAAGTTGCAGATGCCTTTGAAATACGGCATCACTGACACTCTCTGTCCATCTGTTGGGACATATTTTAGGCTCTGTTTCTCTGTCTGCTGTAAACTCTGCCTTTAATGGAGTCAGTAATTGCTGATAAATGGGGTATCAATGAAGTCAGTGTACTGTAGGTTTCCCCATTCTTTTCTGCTGATGTGTGCTATTTAAATCTCTCTGCCATTACTTAAAGTTATTGTGTGTTCTCCTCTTTAATTCCAGTCCCCGGCATTCTTAGCCCCAGCCAGAATTCTTAATGCACAGCACAACTAGGTACTACGGAGAGCTGTTTGGCAGTAAACAAGTTATCCTCAATTCCCCACTCTGCTGTCCCCCAACTCAAGAAAATGTGAAACACATTGAGTGTACATCCATTAAGTTCTGAGTAATTCACAGATTTTCTTTCTCTCATGTCATAAATATTTTAAACCAGCCCAATTCTGACATGGCAGCCAAGCAATAAAAACCACAATCCATCCCTCTCCCCGCTCTCCTTTGGTCCTCACATGGTAGAGAGGCTGAAGCAAAATGAGCTCACACTTTATCCTGCATTTTATATTACCTTTCTTTGTAATTTATCACAGCTTTTAAAGGTATTAAAATCTTACTTAAGAGGAGTACTGCCTGTGCCTCTGACACTGTATAATCTGTATCTATTAGGCTCTCTGCCAGCTAGCTTAGCAGTTATACCTCATTTTCTTGCATGGCATCTAAGCACAGATTAATGTCTCTAATTGAAAAAAAAATACTGATGGAACTTGCAGGAACATCTGCACCCAGCAGGCCCTGTCCAAACACCCAGGTAGACATGGTCTGCTGTTGATCTGCTGGGGGGTAGAGGGGCTCTGCAGAGGGACCTCGACAGGCTGGACAGATGGGCAGAGTCCAAGGGCATGAGATTGAACACATCCAAGTGCCGGGTTCTGCACATTGGCCACAGCAACCCCATGCAGTGCTACTGGCTGGGGTCAGAGTGGCTGGAGAGCAGCCAGGCAGAGAGGGACCTGGGGGTGCTGGTTGATGGTAGGATGAACATGAGCCTGCAGTGTGCCCAGGCAGCCAAGAGGGCCAATGGCATCCTGGCCTGCATCAAGAACAGTGTGGCCAGCAGGAGCAGGAAGGTCATTCTGCCCCTGTACACTGCACTGGTTAGGCCACACCTCGAGTACTGTGTCCAGTTCTGGGCCCCTCAGTTTAGGAGGAGGTTGACTTGCTGGAACGAGTCCAGAGAAGAGCAACAAAGTTGGTGAGGGGTTTGGAACACAAGCCCTATGAGGAGAGGCTGAGGGAGCTGGGGTTGCTCAGCCTGGAGAAGAGGAGACTCAGGGGTGACCTTATCACTCTCTACAACTACCTGAAGGGAGGTTGTAGACAGGCTGATGATGGTCTCTTCTCCCAGGCACCCAGTACCGGAACAAGAGGACACAGTCTCAGGCTGCACCAGGGGAGGTTCAGGTTGGATGTTAGGAAGAAGTTCTATACAGAAAGAGTGATTGCGCTATGGAATGGGCTGCCCGGGGAGGTGGTGGAGTCGCCGTCATTGAAGGTGTTCAGGAGGAGACTTGATGGGGTGCTTGGTGCCATGGGTTAGCTGTTTGGGTGGGTTGGATTGGTTGATGGGTTGGATGCAATGATCTTGAAGGTCTCTTCCAACCTGGTTTGGTTTATTTTTATTCTAATAATGGTCCTTCTCTGAGCCTAAAGCCGAAGAAGAGGCAAAGAGCAGAAGAAATGAGTGGAAAAATCAGATCAGCCCATAGTAGGTGTCCTAGTACTGGCTGCAGCCACAATCAGAGGATCTAGGGGAAAGGTGCAAAGAAATTCATACTGGGCAATTATGGACGTGCAGTTGTATAGGGGTACCCCTACATATGCATATATGAGCCTTTCAATCAGTAGATGACTGATGTACAGAAACACAGGGAGCTATTGATGCTGCCTGCAAGGTACTTGGTTTGCATTCTGGCTCAGCCATATGTTCCTTAGTCTTCAGGTCCTTAGTTCTCTAATCTTCCAGGACTTTTGGCTGTATGTTGAGGACTCCTGGTTTGCCCTTTGAAGCCCATTTCATAGTCGCCATATGCCTCTGGGAAGTGATGCTCAGATCAGCAGTTCTCTGTTAAGCTGATGGCATCTGACTTTGAAGAGAGTGACATCTGCAGCTGCATCTGACCCTTCATCCAAGTAAGATGACTGAGGCAGTTTGAAGTATGTTACAATAAGTAAACATGGCATTTGGTGCCATGGTTTAGTGGTCATGAGGTCTTGGGCGACAAGTTGGACTTGATGATATTTGAGGTCTTTTCCAACCTTATTGATTCTATGATTCTATGACTTAAAGCACAGAAAATACCTATTTTGTTGAATCTAGAGCTTGGTGAATGGATCCCTGAAATGACTTTGTGATATGTAGCCATTGTGGCCTGTAGAAGGGGAAGCCAAGGCAAGCAGGGCTACCAGGACTTCTGTGTGATTGAGGAGGTCACAAACCCACTGAATGTGCATACTTTGTTATTCCTACTAGCTATTGCCAGCTATAGGATTATAGATTTGCACAGCCTGGGCATGCATATACTGACCAAAGACTTCATATACATCAGACTTGGAGGAGATAGTAATAGTGTGGCCAGCAGGAGCAGGAGCAGGGAAGTCATTGTGCCCTGTACTCTGCTTTGGTTAGACTGCACCTTGAGCACTGTGTCCAGTTCTGGGCCCCTCAGTTTAAGAAGGACATCGAGACACTTGAGCGTGTCCAGAGAAGGGCAACAGGGCTGGGGAGAGGCCTTGAACACAAGCCCTATGAGGAGAGGCTGAGGGAGCTGGGATTGTTTAGCCTGGAGAAGAGGAGGCTCAGGGGTGACCTCATTGCCCTCTACAACTACCTGAAGGGTGGTTGTGGCCGGGAAGGGGTTGGTCTCTTCTCCCAGGCAACCAGCACCAGAACAAGGGGACACAGTCTCAAGCTGCGCCAGGGGTGGTTTAGACTCGAGGTGAGGAGGAAGTTCTTCACCGAGCGAGGCATTCGGCATTGGAACGGGTTGCCCAGGGAAGTGGTGGAGTCACCATCCCTGGAGGTGTTCAAGGGGAGATTGGACGTGGCACTTGGTGCCATGGTCTAGTCATGGGGTCTGTGTTGATAGGTTGGACTTGATGATCCTCGAGGTCCTTTCCAACCTAAGTTACACTGTGATAGTGATACTGTGATACTGAGACCTAGGGATTAGATGCTTTTCCCACTGAACTGTAAGAATCTGCCAGCCATGGACTGGCCATGGACTTTTCAGTGAAATAACATTTTCCTTGATTAATTT